>NC_135840.1:5880000-6115000 GCF_029677425.1 Wolffia australiana | reverse complement strand
AAACCGATGGGTTACATTAAAACCTCTTTCCTACATCAGCATTCTTTTCCATAAAATCCTGAGGCCTAAACTGATGTTCATGTTTCAGGTACGAAATTATTTTATTTTAGTCGTGAGGTAAGTCTCCCAAGTATTGTGATTGAAACTGCATTTCTTTTTACATAATTTCGTCCAAAATTGACATGAAATGTAGGTAAGAATATGCTTTTGTTAGTCTTTCCTCTAGGTTTGCTTTTCTGATGGAAGGATGATGGATTGGACAGTTGGGATTTAATCTTTAGAAATGTGGCGGCATTTTTATGGTCATTGACAATTACCTTAAGCTCAAAAGACAGGGTTGAGATTTCTTGATCACTAACTAGAAAGAATATTAAACAATAGTTTAGATGAAATGTCATGTCAGGCAACATAGGTATGTCAAATGTAGAACAAGTAAATTAAATGGGCAAAGTAAGAGAAGATCTAGATTGTTTTGGCTTTGGAAAATGTAGATGGTAGAAGTTAAAAGATTAAAAGGACCAAGTGGTTTGACACTAAGGAGACATTCACAGGCCTCTAACTTGATTCAATTCAAATCAGACCTTTTCGTTTAATGATAAAATACTTTAAATGTTGACTAAATTGTGAGTATTTGTTCAATCTTTTAGTATATTCATGAACTGATGAATGATGCATTTATTCAATGATAAGGGCCAAATGTTAGAACCATATTTGTCTGAATTGCTGGTGCTATCCAATATAACTCTCCTACATGCATCTCACATCAGCTCCATGATATCCAGCCCAATGACATGAACCGCTCAAATAAGGCAGAGTCATCTCTTGCTTCAGGACCATCCATGATGGAAAATGGGTAACAACCAAAAAATTATGGACGATGTAAAAACCCTCGAACAAGCCTCATTTAAAGAGGCTTGAAAGAGAGTGCATGTCATGGTCTAATTATATAATCCAGAAATATTCCGTTTCACTTGAAGTTGTCAGCGTAACTAACCATATCACCTTTTAACACGGCAAATTGATCTCAGACGATGTATTTATATACCACGTCGATATATCTACCTATTTATATGTAAGACATTGGTGATATAATGAACATGATGATGATGACTATAGGCATTTAAATATATTGAATAAATCTGTGGGGATGTGGAATAAATGGGCGGACAAGGATATAATGAACAAGGAAATGCTGAAACCTTGAAGCTCCCGGTTATAGTTCCAGATTGTCGTGGACGATGGGCGGGACAGGAGGAAGATCATCCAGTCCGACGTCTGGAATCAGTGTAGGGACGCGAACGGGAGGGTTTTTTCGTCCGAGACCTCTGGACTGGACGATTTTTTCGTCTGAGTGGACGAAAACCGTCCCGTCCGTTTGTTTCGGGACAAATTTCCGTCCAACCTCGCTGATGGGACGATTTTTTCGTCCTGTAATGAAAAAACCGTCCCGTCCGCGTCCCTGCACTAGTATAGTGCCGGATCGTCTGGGACGTGGACGATGGACAGGACGGGACGGGACGAAGATCATCCAGTCCGACGTCCGGAACCAGTGCAGGGACGTGGACGGGACGGTTTTTTCATCCGAGACCCCCGGATGGGACGGTTTTTTCGTCCGAGTGGACGAAAACCGTCCCGTCCGTTTGTCTCAGAATGAATTTTCATCCAACCTCGTGGACTAGATGATTTTTTCATCCTGGGACGAAAAAACCGTCCCCCCAGCGTCCCTGCACTTTACTCCCTGGAGATTCCCAATCCTCCAAGGTTCATATTTCTTATTGTACTTTCAACTTTGATCATTTTTTTTATTTATCTTATCTAAGGCTCATATAAACTGATACTCCTGTCAATAATCAGATGTTTCTCATGCAAGGAGTTGTTCATCCTGAGGGTGACTGACTGCATTACGAGAGTTGAATGCGCCTTCTTCCCGAACCCATCTGCAACAAAGAGCGATGCATCGCCCTCTTAGCCAAAGCCTCTTCCAAATCCCTTCTACGGCCGCTGCATGCCCTCTTCGAGACAAGCGGGCTTCTCCAAAGCGACAAGTTCCTCGCCAGCGAACTCATCCGCGCCTTCGCCAATTCCTTCTCCGACCCTTTCATCGACCACGCTCGCCTCCTCCTCCACCGCCTTCCCGACCCCTCCACTGCATGTTATAACCATGTCATCAGAGGCTACGCCAGGCTATGTCCCAACCCTCGACGAAGGGACTCCATTCGGTTGTTCATCGACATGCGCCGTCGGATTGGCCCCTCTTCAACGCCCAACGAGCTCACCTTCCCCTTCGTTCTGAATGCCGCTGCCGGGTTGGGAGATCTCAACCTGGGAAGACAGCTCCATGCCGAAGCTCTCAAGGCAGGCGTGGGAGACGTCGTCTACGTGGGCAACGGCTTGATCTTCCTCTACTCAAAGTGCGGTCAGCTCGCTTGTGCACGGCAGATGTTCGATGGAATGCCCAGCCGAAGCCTGGTCTCTTGGAACAGCGTATTATCTGCCTACGCCGAGAAATCAAGCGTTGATGAGCTTCTGAGACTCTTCTCGGATATGCGGTATTCTCAGATTGAGCCAGACGAGACCTCCTTCGTTGTTCTGCTATCTTCTGCGGCTGAGATCAGCAACCTTGGTTTGGGGAAGTGGGTTCATGGGCGATTGATCGTCTTACCCATCCCCATGAATGTGCAGCTCGGCACGGCACTGGTAGACATGTATGCCAAGTCCGGGGCCATACACTGTGCCCGCAAAGTGTTTGCTAGAATGACAAACAGGAATGTTTGGACGTGGAGCGCCATGATAGTCGGCCTTGCACAGCATGGCCTTGCTATAGAGGCCCTTCACCTATTTGATGCAATGAAGATGACCTCCATAGAGCCCAATGACGTCACCTATCTTGGCGTCCTCGCGGCATGCAGTCATTGCGGCCTGGTCGACGATGCTCGTTGTTTCTTCCGAGAGATGACGAAGGATTTTGGCATCCCAGCAAGGATGGAGCATTACAGTGCCATGGTTGACGTCCTCGGGCGCAAGGGACATGTTAAGGAGGCCTATGCCTTTGTGAAGAGCATGCCTGTTGAACCAGATGCTGTGGTGTGGAGGACCCTGCTGAGCACATGCAGCTTGCACAGCGCCGCCGACACGGCTGGCGTGGCCGGGATTGCTCGGCAGAGGTTGCTGGAGTTGGAGCCGGAGCGCACCAGCAACCATGTCATGGTGGCCAACATGTGTGCTGAGGCAGGTCTTTGGGAGGCTGCTGCCAAGATGAGGAAGAGAATGAGGAAGAGAGGCTTGAAGAAAGTTCCAGGTGAAAGTTCTATTGTCGTTGGGTCTTCTGTGGTCAGCTTCATCTCTGGGGATGACACCCATAAGAGTCATGACCAGCTCCAGCAACTGCTCCACACCCTTTGTCTCAATGCAAGAATTGAGGCATGTTGCTCTCTATTTGATGATTCTCCCTTCCAAGAATGATCCTCACAGAAAAAAACATGTAAGTAAAAGAATCAAGTATCATTGAATACAGTCGTGAGGCATTAAGGGGATCATTCTGGTGTGGAAGAAAATACATGTGTTCAGCTTAAGTGGAGCATCGAGGTGTCTGATTAAAGACAATGGCACATGATGCTTTTCCTCAAAAGATTTATAGTAGATCCTAGGTGAGACATATTTCAACCAAACATTGAGTAAAATATAAAAATTATATATTATTTTTAATGCTTAAACACAAATTTTGAACTTTGAACTACCTGTTTCTTGCGACCAACCACTAGGGAGAGCTCCAAACATGTGTAGATATAAATTTAAGACTGCTTTTTATCTCTAGGGTTATCTAGGGGTACTTTCCTATGATATACCCTCTTAATCTCTTAAAACTATTGTAAAAAACCTAGGCCTTGGGCCTCATTTAACTTTCAGCTTTACAGACCAATTTGCACTTCATTCAGCCCAATTATGGTTTTGGCATCTCCTTGTTAGTTGCTGTTTCACTTTTTGTAGTTTCTCATCCCAATTGCATTTGATATCTTAATCTGGGTTGAACGGCATGCATGAGTCCAAGATTAGGTTTTTCCATATGGTTTATGCCCAGATAAAATTCAAGGCCATTAAAACCACCTAGAAGTGAGCCTCATAGGTACCATTTGCACATGTGGCCCAACAGGACAGGTAAAATTGGTTCAGCTGCAAACGACGATGTGGTGAAATGAACATCTGCAAGTGCACAGCTCACAAAGATGACTGCATTAGTGCCAAATGATGGCCACAAAGTGGTGTGTCAATAAGGACAATGCTGGAACCTATGAAAGTTGCCAATGTGCATAGTTGTAGCTAGGGCTCTCCACTTGTCCTGCTCCTTATCATTCCATGTCTCGTACTGCATTAAAGATAAAAATGACATTATAAATCAACCACTTTATTTCTAGGAAACTAAGGTGGATTAATAGTAATCCAAATAATATGAAAGTGTTCAAAAATTAGGAACTAATAAAAAATGTAGTGATACAGGAGAAGTCATAAAATCAATGATATCATGCATATTTAACTATATAATAATAATAATATATATTAAAATGAATACAGTCAAATAAGTGCACACAATCATACTCCCCAGCTTAAATCATTGTTAGTCCCTTAAGTTCTCTTCAAGTTGTCTATTCATCCTTAAAATAAATGACATTTATAGGAAGTTCTCAAGATATCAACCACATATTTAGGATGCATTTTCCTTATGAAAGATAGATATTAGCCGTCTTAGTAACATCTACATCAATAGAGCCTGGTTTAGAAAGTGCTAGTGAAAATGAATAGAAATATTCAATTCTCTATGGATATTGTTTTATAATATGAGAATGTCCTCACTATTCTCCATGAAAAGCTGGGCCTTACATCTCTTTCCCCGTTGGACACTTTGTGCTTGGGTTCTCCACTAATCATCACTATACTTGAGAGTAGGAAGCAGAAAATGTATCCATCTGTTAAGCCATGCAATGAACAGATGGATATCTACATGTAGAACGGAGAAAAGGTTAAAGGGATGTAGGTAAGATGAGATGGATGAAGTTTTGGGTTCTGTGCCATGAATGGATACTTGGAAAACACTATTTTCCATGCAAGGAAAGCTATAAATCAATTCATAATTGATCTCCAAAACACAGGAAATATTGTGTACCTTGTGGGAAAGTTGTTCCAACCTTGACTTGCTCCCTGGGAGAGTCCTTTTAAGCCGTTCATGTGCATAGCTTCTATCCACACGATCAAGGGACTGTTGGATCTCCTCTTCTTATTCTCTAATTTTTCTTGAAGATATTCTGAACATCAAAACTCTCCAATGGAATTATTCATAATTGATCTCTAAAACATGGGAAACTTGTTCCAACCTTGACTTGATCCTTGGGAGAGTACTTTTAAACCATTCATGTGCATGGCTTATAGATCTATCCACAAGATCAAGGTACTGTTGGATCTTCTCTTTTTCTTCTCCAACTCTTCTTGAAGATCGTCTCAACATTAAGACTCTTATGGAATGATTCAAGAGTGAAAAAAATGAAAAAGGGGCTATATCTGGCAAACATGGCACTTAAAATGGGATCCTCTCATTATAGTTATTAGGAACTTTTTCAAAGTCTTTTAATATTATGTGTGGGATCATCTATGCTCATGTATCAATCTACTTAAAGAGTTTAAAGTCACAATAAAATTTACTAAAAAATCTTATTATATCAACATTTATATTAATCAATCAAGGACTGATTTAACCCAATCGATAGTTAAACTTTCTAGCACGTGGGAGGGCCAAGCTATACCTCATGCTCTAAAAGATATGTAATTTTGTTTAACTATGTCATGCAATCTTTTTCGTCATCGGTTATTGCACACGTATAGGTTATTTTATAATGGCTAGGTTACACCTAAGAGTGGGAATTGAGTTATGACTTTTTTTAACTTTCTGGTATAAGTTATTCCTAACTATATGATTTTAAAACATGCCTGGTGTAATATGGTTGAAGGAGATAGATCAACACATGAATTTCTACACATGTTAGGGGTAGTCACTCATTCCTATCTCAAGGATATCATACCCAGAGTTTTTGAAATCCCTTACCCAATTTCAATGGCCCCAAGAAATATATACTGTTAAAGGGAACACACTGGATATGAAAAGATAGAAAAAATGATGTAGAGTTTGACATCCTAAGCCCCCTTAGCTTAGTCTAATGCACAAGCCCTCAATATTCTCACAAACCATAAATGGTGCTCTTTACTTGGTCCACTTAGTGTAGTCTAGACAATGTCCACAATCCTCTAAACTTTCTCAAGAATTTAAATAATAATCAAACAAACTGACATAGATATTTGTGTTAAGCACAAGTATTTGACACAAGTATTTGACATATAATCTATGTTCAAGATAATATGTATGCTAGAGAATGCATAATCAGTAAACTATATACCCAAGAAGATATGTATTCAGAATGATATGGAATATAGCTCACTGGAATTCAGGTTTATCTATCTCTCTCTCATTTAATACTATTGATGTGTATCCTCTATTCCATTCTCAAATTCTTCTCCTTTTCTTTCAGATAATTCTAACTTTTTTCTTGTCAGTCAGTCTCGTCTACCTTTTTTCAATTTAATCCACAAATTTTCCCTTTCTTTTAAGGCCTTTCACACATGAGAATGCATGTACACCTTATGATGATTCAAACCTCAAAGTGTTGCCTCTTCTCTTTTCCCTTCAATGTTCATTTTTTATATCATTTTTTGCATGTATAGCTTCCTCTTTCTCAACCTGAAACCAGTAAAAAGAGATAAAATAAACATAGGCGTACCAAGAGTGGAAAATGTATCCTTGATTCTTCTTATTTCCTTGATCACCTTGTGAGAGGTCATCACAATGGAATCAAAGTATTGAAGGTCTTCTGTTTCTTTACAGGAGAAATCTTACTTCCATAGAGAGTTCTTGAAAAAAAATGCTCTAGGATAGACCTTTCACCTTCAAAAACTAGAGCAATAAAGAAGGGTACATTCTTCCACTTTATGGAAGAGTAAGTGCCAATATTAAATGCACAAAAAATTTGACTTAGAGTGAGAAGACTTAATTTTCTTGCCCTTTTCTTTCTTGTACCATGTACACTTTCATAGAAGGGGATTTTTGGGACTTATATAGAACCTCTGAGGTCCATGAAGTGACCACATAGTGTAGAAAAACAAGAAAAGGAATATTATAAAATAATGATAACATAGCATGGTGAACCACAGAGTTTTAGACTTCTATTTGACGTGCACAATCTACATTCTCAAGTACTTGTCATAAAATTCTAAAAAAATATTTTTTGAAAGCATATTTAAAATTTCAATATTTTTTTGACCGTTTTGTTTGATTCAATATTTATGTAGAAATAAAAAAAGTTTACAAATGATTCATGTATGGTTGACTTGAAAACAAGATGCATAAATTAATTGATATTTGATTTGCATCAATCAACTACATTTCTATCCATATAATTTTTTAAGTAAACTACCTGGAGTACCTTATATTTCAAAATCAAATATTGATTTGATCTAGACGAAGATCACACTAACCACCTCGTCACATGCTTAAAAGCCAGAGTGTTGCCTTTTCTTCATGTCTTATATCTGAACATTACTCCTTCAGTCCTTCGCTCATGGAATACAAGAATGGACCCAAACTAGATTTTTAATGAGCAAATCACTCGTCTAATTGAAACAATGGACCCAAACTATATGTTAAATGATCAAATCACTCCATTATGTGTAATTTGCTATAATATTTACAAAGATATGTGGCTTTATAGTTACATCATGGCAGATAGACAGAGGAGGTAAATTTGAAACTACCAACTAACTTTCTTGAAGATTGATGCTCCGCCATTACATTTGATCATCAAATTTAGGGGTGATGTTTTGATGAATTTCAACTTATGATAATATTAGTATTATAGAATTTATTCTCCTTATTACCCTCAAACAAAAATAGCCGTTATGTAGAGAATGCAGGGACATTTTCGGCACCAGAGAATAGATTTGAAATAAAAGAAACAAAAAAGGGGGGGTTTGAGGATTCTTGAACGAAACAAGCAAGTGCCCAAGCATAGCAGATAAATTTTCTGATTCTGGTGTTGTGAATCTCAAAGGGAAGGCTACAATCTACATCGTGAAGGATCTTGTTCCTTGAGTCTGCATCCCACTGACTCTGGACAGAAACTGGTGCATTGTGATATATATATTTTTTTTAAAATCATTCTGAACTGATTTTGCATTTCTAATCTCATCGTTTTCCCGTTAAAAATCAAAATCGTCAAAAACGTTCTGAGCTGATTGTGCATTTCTGAATGATAACATGCAAATAGAAGGTAACAAAGAGCTAATTTCATCATATTTTTAGGGCTTTTAATGCATAAAACATGGAATTTTAATGCATGTTATCATCATTTTGGGCAAAATAATAAATTCCTTGAATTTCAAGTTAAATAATACCTTTTATCAATATATAGGTCAATTTACACATTTAAATGATTTAAAATGATAATTAGAACAATTGAAATGATTTAACTGACCTATTTCTATAAATAAAAATAAGCTAAAAATTAAAGGTCTTTTCGAATGAATAAATTATTTTTTATCATGCATTTAGAAATGATTTTTACAATTTATTTTATGCGTTCTTTTAATAAAAAAATATAAATAAATCTTTTTTATTAAAACCGACCCTTAGTGGGCCGGTTTGAATGCTAATTTCTTCTTTTAGAACCCGCAGAATGCACGGAATAACGCACCGCACGCAGCGCGATGTCGGCGAATCAGAACGTTCAGTAGCGCCTTCAGTGCGTGACGCACACGCACGCAATTTCGTGCGTGTCGCGCACAAATGAGAGACACGCGAAGGGTTTAAGAGCTAATCGCGTCGCGTCGTATGCCCAGCGTACAACGCAAAACAGATGGAAGTTCTAACAGAATCGGAAGAGCTGTTCTTCCGATTCCGCGGGGATAAAAAGCTAGAGAACGAAATTTCTGGCTATTCTTGATTTTTCAAGCTGAAGGAATGGTCGCCTAGCCTCCTTCAAGACTCAGGAAGCAGCCCGAGCAATTTGGAGCCTAATTCGAAGATGGATTCTGCAGATCCGGCGCCGCAATTTCCAGCTCATTCAAGCCAAATTTCTTGAAATTTATGGGCGTTCGTTGCGCGGAATCAAGCCCTATCGAGACTCTGAGTGTTTCTGGTATCTCAAGGCTGACTTAGGATGCATTTTTACACTTCATTTTGCACTTTAGTATTCTCAAATTTTCGATTTCGTTCACATTCGCCGTTTCTTTTATTTGCGAAATTAATCATCTTAATTTGTAGATTTCAGTTCATTTTAAAATCATACGTTCTTAATCGATTATAGACTTGCAATATCGAACATACTTGCCCATTGAGTTGCATAAAAATCGTGAGTAGAATTCACGACACCGTGCTCCTTGAATAAGCAAATCGTGACTCGTATTCACGATTTGCTATTTGAGGATATTTACACAATTTCGGATTACTCGATATAAAATAAAAAAATATAAAAAATTCTCTTAATAATAGCATAAGTATTAGTTCTTTTATTCTTTAAAAATAGCAAAGCACCTGATAAATAAAACTAATTAAAGAAATACACTAAAATAGACTCAAACCTATTTTAGAAATAGATCTGAAATTCATTAAAAAGAACAAAAAAATTTATATAACCTAAACAATCAAAGACTTTAAATCAAATAAAAATATAAGGTTAAGTGATTTGAAATCTGTGTTAATCAATAACAGAGAATTATCAAAATCACTTAACTTCAAGAGGATAAAATGTTAGTAAAAATTCACAAGTACTAGCATTCAAATAAGAAATTAAAGCATCAATTCATTTAGATTTCAAGTTCAAAACCCTAATTAGAAAGAAAATTGATTATTTCCTATCGCCTCCCTAGGGTTCGACCCCTTACTTACACATTAAGGGACATAAAAATTTTAGTGATTAAGCTCGAAAAATCCCTAAATAACGACATATATAAACGTAATTTTTGAGCTTATCATTGAACATCAAAATCATTGAAATCATTACTGATCTAATCGTTTTCACGTTAAATCAAAATCGTCAAAAGTTTTCTGAACTGATTGTGCATCTCTAATCGAATCGTTTTCCCGTTAAAAATCAAAATCGTCAAAACAGTTCTGAACTGATCGTGCATTTCTGAACATCAAAATCATTGAAATCATTACTGATCTAATCTTTTTCACGTTAAATCAAAATTGTCAAAACCGTTCTGAACTGATCTTGCTTTTCTGAACATCAAAGTCATTGAAATCATTTCGGATCTAATTGTTTTCCCATTAAATCGTAATCAGCAAAACCATTCTAAACTGACCATGTATTTCTGAACATCAAAATCATTGAAATCGTTCTGATCTATTTTTTTATCGAAATCATTCTAAGCTGATCGTCCGTTCATTGAACACTTAGATCGACAATATATTCTTGAACTGATCATTTGTATTGAAACTTTGGATCAATAAAATAATTACATAACTGATCATTCTTTCACTAAAAAGCTGAACTGACAATACATTCTCGAACTACCTCTACTTTTCTGGACACTGAATTGACAACCTGAATATTTTAATCATCTGAATTCATAATACTGCTCTTAACGTAGTTCTACTTTCTTACTCTGAGATTAATCCTCCTGTCAAAAGTTTACATCAATATAATCAAACTCTGCTCTGAACACTACGTTCCAGTCATTCAAGTAATCAGTACTCATTTTATTAATTGCTGAACTGATCTGTCTATATTGAACTGAGGTTGAAAGCATCTCTAAATCAACCGGTTAAGTTTTTATAGGTGTTCGTCATCTGATTATCATCTGTTTTGAGATATCTAACAAATTACAGCTGGTGAGAGTCTTTGATGAAATCAAGTTGTGTTCCAAGCTTTCTAGCAAGTGCTACCTGAAGGCCATATTGATAACGAGAGGAACATTTAAAAATCCACTATATTCATTTCTACTTGTGTGGTGGAGAAAGACTCACTGTGAAGGTAGAATACATTCAACAAACTTCAAAGCGCTGGAGGGTGGAGTGTAAAGACTTTGCACAAAGTCTAACAGGTTCGAATCTGACTTTTCTGATCAACAAATCAATAGACACTGCTCACCGATTTTTCAGGTTAGACTCTGTGTAAGTCAGGTCTATAGAAGAAGACATCTTGAGGTGCAGAAACATCAACAAATTACAAATCTCTCAGTGTTGTGGCCTAGAAGGAGTTGAAGGGACATGTGACTTTGTGAAGGCTAAGGGGGCCAGAGACTACTCTCCATCTCAATTCTTAGTTAGGTGATATCCGTGTATCCCTATTACCAAGCTGTTTTATCTGGGGGGGTTAAAGAACTTGGTTAGGGATTGATTATAAAATTCCGGCAGGATATCCCGGGACAGGAGTAAGGGAATAGCCCTAACCTGTATAAAAAAATCGTGCATTGTCACTCACGTCCTCTAAAGCCTAAGTAGTGTCTGAAATATCTGCATAAAACACATCACTAGAGGGTAAAGAAGATTTGAAAAGAAAATAAAAGGAAGAAGGGTAGAGTCTAATTCACCCCCCCCCCCTCTTAGGCTATCTCTAGCAACTTAAACCAACATTTCTGCCCAAAACTTCTTATGGATCGTAAGATATCTTTGTTTGAATTTGGAGCAATGTGAGCCATCTAATTCTCTCTCCTTTTATTACTGTGGTGGGCTGCTAGTGTGTAAATAAATTCAACATTGTATTTTCTAAATTTTTAAATTATTTTATCTATGAATTTAACGTCATCAAATTCCATAAAAACCAAAAAATCCAAAAAATCAGCATATCATTCTAAAAATATAACAAACTGGTGGAAAGATTTAACTAAATCTAAATTTATATTTATGAGATATAAAAATGTTTTCTATGTAAAATTTATGTCAGAAAATTAATGTTAAAATACCATAAAATTAATAAAAACCCTTAATTACTTCTAAAGGAAGTAATCCTAGTATTCATATTATCAAACATGATTAACATTATGATTTTTAGAGATGTATGGCTTTATAACTACATACTATATATATTTTGATTGCTTTTGAATACCGAAAAATATTTAATCTATAGGCAGATATAAATTACATGTACATCTATATATTACTGGTATATCTACATACTATGTAAATATCATGTATCTCTCTATATTCAAACTATATTCGATATGTAAAAATATTATTCATTCATATATATATATATATATGAATTTAACATCACAAGAAAGCATTTATTTATAATTCAAAATATTAACTATTGACATAAGGAGAACTAAAACCTTAAACCTTATCCCACACATAATTTTCTTATTTTCAAAACACAACGATCACCTTTGGCTATCAACAAGTGAAATGGAGCCAACATGTATGGTTCATTTTTACAACTCTTTTAAAGCTTTATCATTCATAGAAAAAATCTCATTTCCCATGCTAAATGTTTTTAAAAATAATCTACAATTGATATTACAATTGAACACAAAACACAGAAAAGAATAGAGCATCGGATGCTTGATACATTATAGATTGTAATATTAACTCATGATATTATATTTTTTCTTCTAAATTTTTTTTCAGCTATCTTAATATTTATATAGGATTGTATTAAAATTTCCTTGCATCAATTTTAGTCCTAGATCATTAAAACCATATATTTTGATTCAAATGAACAAATTTTCTCTTAATTTTTTAATTCACTTGTGGATAAACTCTCCTCATGGAATATACTTAGATTTAAATTTTAAAAAATTCATTATCAAAAGTTGATGAATGGATAAATCTTCTTATATTCCACATTTAGTCATGAAAATCTACAATGAACACACATTATGGATTATTTGTCAATGAAATATTAAATTATCCTTGTCCTAATTTCCCATTTTTTCCTGTATTTATAGTATTTTTGCACTAGCTCGACTTGAATTTATTCAAGTGGTGGTTATTTTCACATATTTTCTAGAGTTAATTTGAAATCAAGTACTGGTGAATTTTAAAAAATTTATGGATACAAGTAAGAGAAAATCATAAGCCTAGGATATGAACTGGGTCAAAGGGGAAAGCCCAAGCCACAAGCTGCGAGCCAGAATGCAAAAATGTGATTTTGAAGCCCAAATCAAACACTTTTTAGAAACATAATGTAAAGGAGGTATCTTTTGGGGATCTGATCTATTTCTAGATATGTGAATTATCACCAAGATGTTTGAGATCAAAGGATGTTTATATTAAGTTCATTAAAGTTCATTATTGCCATCCAATCTGATGGAATCGAATTCCAAAGGTCTTGAGCAGTGTCACGCCTCTTTTTAAGCTTCTTTATCTCATTTTCAATTTTACATTCATATTTTTTCCTATACAATGCTTATATGATATAAAAATCATCTACCTAGGGTGCATTATTATTTTATAAGAGCTTTGGAGCCGAGATGTTAGTAAGGCTGATCAAGGGTTTGGAGGAAATACACCATTCTTCCTATGAATGTAATAAAAAAGAGGTTTGTATCATCCACCACCAGGACTTAGTGATTTTATGTCCTTTTGGTTCTATTTCCCTTCCATTAGATAGCCAGAAAAATGGGAATAAAAATACAATCCTCCTATATTACTTGTGCCCAAAAAACTCCATTTCCATGGATTTTCTAAATTAAGTTATGGTTTATCAGAAATTTCAATATGAAATTTTTTTATATGTATGGTCATTTAGAGATTTTATTTTCAGTACATGTCAATCTGACAGGATCTCCTTGACAATGGAAAATAGGAATATCATAAACTGAATATGTAACTAATTTTCAAACCAAATTCAACAATGGTTCAATGTAAGAAGAAATATGCAGTCTGTGATTCCCAAGTCCATAGCCATGAGAGAAAAGAACAAGTAGAATTGAAATTGGAAAGAAGGATGGGGTAGAGATGCTGGCCGGATCGAACGTAGCCCTCTTCCCTCAAGCTGGAGAATCTCCACTCCGGCCGCAGTGCAAACGGTTTCTTGAGTATTTTACATGATTCCTCGATGAGACTCATCCTCTAGTTATATCTTTCTGACCGAGTCTTTAGTTTGACGACACACGTGCTGCTCGGACGAGACATGTAAAGTCCAAGGCTATCTGATGTCTCTTAGTTCTCTGATAGGTCTGAATGGGGACCCTATCATTTTTGTCGTCCACATTAAATAATTATTAATATCAATTATGATACTTGAACTAGACAAAGTCCTTTTCAATTGCGGTATGTATAAAATTTAGTTTCTACCATGTAGTCATAGGATTTGATCAATCTAGATAAGATCTTTATTTATTTGAATTCAAGAGCAGAAAGATGAGATGATCAAGAGAAAACTAGCTGGATGGTTTTTTTGGATTTGAAAGAAATTAACAAATTTAGGGTGGACTCCAGAATAATCAAGGAAAAGCGGTAATATGTTGATAGATATGGTTGGAAGTCTATAGTCCCACACATATCAAGATCCTACTGTATTGTATATACATGAAACAATGAGTTCTAAATTAGATTTGTAGATAATTTCAGATATAGTGTATTTCACCTGAAGGCTTGGATTCATCCAAAAATGTTGAACATTCTTTACATTTATACTTCATGTTAAATATATAAAATAATCTTAGAGTTATGATGTTCATTCCAAAGTTAAACAATCGTCATTATCATATACAAAACCTAAATCTCGTAGATAAATATGTGGATCAATAAAAGATGAGGTCAACTTGTGATCAACCCCATATTATGAGAAATCTGGAATATGTTCATTAATTTTGATTTGATGTCCCTTAATAATTGAAATAATTTTATAACCAAATATAAAACTTGTGTGACTATATAATGGCCCACCAATCAACCAATTTATGTTTTTGAAATACTAGGTTGTGATTCAACAATCTGTCCTCTGTGCCAATATTTTCTGCATGTGGTAAAGCCCTGTTATGATCTGATATTTTATTTAATATTGATCAATAATGGTTTAAACTAATGGACATGCGATGAAAATTTGAGAGCGAATATGTGTGTCCCTCTTGGAAACATCAAGTTACTTCACAAGGGTTCAAAAGAACATATTCGTCTAGTCACTAATTCTTTCATTAGCACAAATCGGAATAACTGTGCACATGGAAAGTAAGCACACATGCATGAAATAACTTTTAAAAATCATCATTCATGGTATGTATCTCATTTGTAGTCCTTTAAGTCTTGAATTTTTGTGTTAATTTTATTTTTATTCAACTTTAGTTAAATGACCTGGAATTGTACAGACCCATGGACATGTTTTGTTCAGATTTAATAGAAGAGTATCGGCTGGGCCAACATCTTTAAATTTCATTATATTTGATTTCTTATTAGTAAATACAGTTAATATCTCCATCCTTATTTCCCCAAAAATTAGAGAATTTTTTTTCATTTAAGAGATATATCAAATTATCTATTTAACTTTAGTAAACACATTTAACTGCTCACAAACTGATCTCTAATAATAATTTCTTACGTATTATGTGTGGATAAACCTGGGCATTTGCCACAACTACTTTTAATGAGATCAATCGCTATAATTTTGATTTTAAATGAAAAAATAAGACAACATTCCTGACAAAGTGACATGGTCAGAACTTCCAATTAGTTGATCATCAATATTCCTAGGAGGGGAACTGAGATTTTCATTTTTATTTATTTTACTAAAGGTATTTAAAATCAGGCACCTCAATTCCAATGTCTTTCATTCCATGCTACATTTATTTTGGATTGGGTAGATGAGACCAAACAGGTCAGTCAGGCCAGGAGCAGATATTAATTAATAAATTATTTTGTTTCATTTTTATTATTATTTCCTTCTTACATTTCTTCTGTTCTTCATCTCTTTTATTATTATTTTCATCTTTTGGTATTGTTTTCTTTTTCTATTTTTATTCTTTTTTATTTTAATTATTTTTTTCCTCTCATTTTGTTTTTCTTCTATTCTTATTTTAATATTCCGTTCTTATTTTCCTCTTATTCTAATTTTCTTTTTTCTCTTTTTGGTTCTTCTTCTTTCCTTCTTGTTCATTTTTCTTATATTCTTATTTTCACCTACAGCTCTCCCTTTTTTCCTCTCATCTTGCTATTTTTATTTTCTTGTTGGTTTCTTCTTATTCTTCTTTTATATTTCTTTTCATCTTATTTCTTCTTGCTTTTATTATTCTTTTTTTTCTTTTCGGCTTATTTTTCTTTTATTCTTGTTTTCATCTTCCACTATTTTTTATTCTTTTTATTTTCAAATTATTTATTATTATTTTTCTTATTATTTTATTTTATTCCTATTTTCATCTTCCACTCTTATCCTTTTTCTCCTTCATGTTGTTCCTTTTTTGTTTTTTTATTTCTGATAGTGTTTCATTTTCCATTTTTCCTTTTCTTCTGTATATGGTTTTTTTTAATTTCTTCCTCCCTCTTTACCTCTTATTCTTCTTTTCATCTTCAACCACGAACTTGATAGATTTGTTTGCAATACATTAGTTCTTTTACAAGATGTCATGGCAAATATTTATTTTGACTTTGACTAGTCGACATGACTGGACATGAACCCGACAAGAATATTTATTTTCTTTTACAAGATGTCATTAGTTCTTTAAAATACAAGAACAGACCCAAACCAGACCAAACTTTTGGTAATGTCTAGGTACATGTTAACAACGGGGGCCCTCATACCCTACCTGTATAAAGTCGGCAAAATACAAAAAATTGAACCGAAAATACCGACCTGGGTTGAACCTACGCAAATAAACTTTCATGAGAAAATATAATATTATGGTATTTATAAGAGGCTTACATCAACCCGACAGGACTTCGCGCCTACTGCTCTTATCCGTAGGATTTTCCCGACGACGGATTCATGGACGGCCTGGATTCTGCCACGTGTTTCAACGTCGTCGGGGAAATTGGTTGAGATGCTGCCACATAAAAGACAGCACGAACATCTTAATAAAAATTCAATATTATGAAGAAATGGTAGGAGTCGAGAGGAAAGTTACCTGCTTTCTTTCAAATTATCTAATGATGGACGATGGTGGTGATTCCCCGAGAGCCAATTTGAGAAGTTCCGTCTTCTCCAAACCTTTGGCCGGGCCCGAATCGCAATTTCCCAAGTTGTATTTGGCCATGGCATCCTTGAATTTGTTTATCTGTGCACGATTCACCATGAGCGAAGATCAAACTTCGGTAAAGAAAGATGTCCATCAATTGATGAATGTTGTGCAATTTTTGGCGCTTACCGTGGCGATTGTACAGCTGAAACTGCAGATCCGTCCTTGCTGGCCTCTGTAGAACCGGAAGAACGGCAGCACGCGGATGTTTAGGTTGTAACACATGGATCTATGGTCCTCGTAGTTGATCTTTAGGAATAGCGCGTCGGGATTCGACTCCGCAATCTGGCAGATCTGTCGTACGCGGCGGAAACAGCCGTTCTTAGATCACCGATCTAGCGTGGTTTGAAGCTAATTTAGCTAACGAACCTTGGGATGCAGTGTCCTACATCCGCCGCAGTCGGGGGAGTAGAAATTGAGGATGACGAGCCTGTTGCCGGCGTTCGCGAGCGTGTCCACGAGATTCCCCGCTGATCTGATGTCCACCATATTATCTAATTCGCCTTTATCCCACCATCTTGCAGATTGGGGAAAGCAAATCGAGAAATTCTGAACCTACGGCGGGAAAACGCAAGTAAATCGTGATCAAAACCTAAAAAGGGATTTGAAAAACGGATCTCGAACTCACGGATTTGTCTCGTCCGGCAAGCGGCTCGCCGAGCACCATCTGCTTCAAACTATACTCGTTCTTCCACGGAGAGAACTCCAGCGAGTGAGCGGCTGCTCCGAACAGCGGTTTCTTCCTGTCCAGAGTAGAATCCAGCGCGCTATAGCCGGAGATGCAGAATCCTTCCCTCAAACTAACCGCCATTAAGCAGCCGACGAAGATCAATCAAACAACGAACAAAGCAGACAAGAACACCAAGAAAACGAAGAATTTGGATCGAAATTTCTCGCAGTTGACGACAGATCTTCTACTTTCGCCTCTGCACAACGATCGAATTTGAAAGAAGAAAAGTGGATAATACTATAGAAGATGAGTCAGGGTGGTTCATTTTATACTAGAACTCTGTTTCTCTCTCTTGCTTTCTGCCAGTTTCTTTCTCTAAAACGGTTTTTTCTCTCTAGAATTTGAACCGTATCTGCTCTCTCTTTCTCTCACTACCACGTCCACAAGCCAGGGAGGGGGGGCATGCTGACGTGGATCCTTGTCACGTGCGTCTATTCTGGGCCAGGAGATCTGCCACGTGGCAGTTTGCTGTTCTCTGATTGGTGAATCTTTCGTGGGTTCTACGCCCGCGAGATTTGTGGCCGTCTGTTGGCCCAATGCGCGCCACGTGGCAGTTCAGTTTAACTATTTTTTCTGGTTTTTATAATATTTGTTTTAGTTTAGTCTGTATTTTTGGTTTTTTTTCCTTTTTAATCTCTTTATTTATGGTCAACAGCTCAGTTTTTGCAAGACTCTGGGATGGTTTGCTGGAACTGGGTCCCCCTTCCAAGGTTGGGTTTTTCAGCTGTTTTTAGTTTGGAAATGTAAGAAATGCAGAAAAGCCGAGTCCACTTTGCTAGAATGGGTTCAAATTGCCGGATTTGACGAAGACAGAAGAAGCCCGCAAAATTGTGGCCATAACGATAACAATTGTAGCCACATATTCATCTCTTTTTCTTGCATCATCTTACTGAAGTCAGTCTCCTCTTACATCAAGAGGAGATGATCTCATCTTAAAAAGACAATCAACTTCATTGATTTGTTGATCATTTAAGCTGAAAATGTTAGGAACTCTGTGACTGATGACTTTTAGGTCATCATCAGAACACAACCATCCATCCACATGATATCATTGGTGTCTTAATGTCTAAGGATCACTCTCACAACCATGCCATGAATCAAGTGAGTTAATATTTAGGATTTAAAACCATCCACATAGTGCTACCATATCCTGATTTTTTATGTCCTTGAATATATTTTGAATATTATTGTTCATGATAGGTGTTTAAAAATAAGTGGTCGACATAGTTTGACCTCATCATAATCCTTTACTTATTTCACATATCCTTGAACTTTATCACACATATTGCATGTGAATTATAATCAAATGATTTGTAGTAATGAAATATGAACAACCTGCAGAATGTGAGACTAGAGAGCAGAACACATAATTCTATCAGGTGAAAGAAACACATATTTCATAACGATGTGCCCATCACTTTTAGCATTCTATTGCCATCTATTTGAACAATTCTTCATCAATTATGAGGAGTAAGATCAACCATAACTCATAAGCTTTGGATTATTTCAGGCAATGTGATATTTACCCATGATAATATATCAATAATGGATGATGTGAATGAAAAAAATGAATTCAAGTGATTATATGACTTTTTAATTAAGGTCAGTTTCAATAATTTTATGAACTCTGCTATTTTGGCGCTAACTTCTGATATGTTACCAAATATTGGGGCTTAGAGTGAGTTCCTGCTTACTCTGTAAAATATTTCTTCTGGCCCAGTTAATCCTTTATTATCCATAGGGCTCTTTTGACTGTGCCATATGGAAGGAAAATAAGTATTTCTTCATAATTTTGTCATATTTTAAATGGAAAATAATATATTCATTTAAAATAAATTAATGGAATTTTTTGTTAAAAACTATTTTCCCAATGTATGTTGTCTTTCTTTATAATTTATCACCAGATAATTAGCTCTTTTGGATCATTTCTAGTTATCTGGAGTTTTTCCTTTTTTTTACTTATTCTAGATCAAGTAAAAATGGAGATTATAAACTAAAAATTGCTGCTATCATAATGAATTAAAAACATTTTAATAATTCTGAAATGTAGATAGTTCACTCACATAATGCATGTTATCATTTGATGTCCATATCAAAATATGAATCATGCATAAACATTTGGCCAAGTGATTCAGAAATATTTTCAGATAATCAAATATGGAAATTGTTTGTGAAATGGAATTAAAACTAATTACGGATTTGTCTAAGTATTTCCTCGGTTAATCTATAATTAATCAAAAACTTAACAAATGTGATATGCAATAATAAAGGAGAAAGGGTCTAAATAGAAGCAAAGGTGAGGAAGAAAAGTCAGTGGGTTGCACACTCATATGGGGGGCACTTCTTTACTCAAGTGGAATGTATACGAAATAACTGAGATATTTCATGGGTCAGACATATTAAAGAATGTACCAGGTTTAGGCCTATTTTGGCCTCTGTAAAGCACATGTTGCTATGCCCAACAAAGATATTGCTATATGCAGATTTTGAAAAATTGCCCATTTAGTTTATACTCTCCATTGTTTTCATTTTGATATGGGACTGTTGTGTTTCATTTAGGATGGCAAAGTATTCAGGGCCAAATGAAGGACATCAAGTCGGGAATGTGGACCTGAGATGCGAGATTAAGATATGAATCTCGTGCAGCCGCGATCCCATGCTCTAGAGCAGGTTGTATGTTATTCCCCAAGAGATGTGTAATAGACCAACAATTTGGATGTAGGGGTATTTATCAGGTGAAGAGTGGAGTGTAACGGTGCCGGTTAAAAAAATAATTCTGAAAACAAAAGAACGTTTTTTATCAGTTTTAAGGAACTAGCTATTATTTAAGTAGAGAGTTACAATGACATGCAAAATATTCTGCATTTACATTGTATTACCATAGTTTTATGAATGATTCTTGTGTAAATAATAAATAATACACTTATATGTGCACATTTATACCCTTTATGCATAAACATAAACCCATATAATCTTATTTGAAAAGAATGAAATAAAAATATATACATGAAAGAAATAAAATAGTATTCTGGATCTTTTCAAGAGTTTTACAAATATTAGATTATTTTGGATATTTTCTTGGTTTTTATCATTTATTTAATGAAAATTTTAAAATGGCAGATTATTTAATTGTGCATGGTAGTCTATTATTTCCAAGATATATTTGGTCTATAGTTGGTTATGTGATCAATTTGGAGGGGAGTCTCTGAAGGATGTCAGCCAATCATGACAGCATGCTGGAGGTTTGTGAACACCGAACATGTAATTAAACAACATCTTACAATTAAGACGTCAGGGGGGTGGTATGTATCATTTGTGAACAAGATCATGACAGCCCATGATATTAGCTTATCCCCTAATTCATAGTCTAAAGATGAGTCACATAGATGAGGAAATACTAATTGAGTCAGACCATTCAAATATGTTAATGACTGAATCATCTTGTATAGAATTTGTGTCTGTTTGGTTCCATGAATGAGTTGTGTGAAGTCACACAAGTTTCAAGCTCTAATATTGTGGTCCTTGTCATGTCTGATATCCTTGTCTTCTTTTTTAATCAGCACCACCATAGATCTTGGTGTTGGGTTCTAGAGGCCTTGATATGGATGAATAAATCAAAATATTTCGCTGCGAAAGACTTGAACGGAATCGAACAGCATCATTAAAACTATGAAATGAAGTCCCTTTGCACGGATTGCATCTGTGATTTATTGGATCCCAAAGAGAGACGAGTCGAGCTGCTCAAGTGTATAGCCTCTAGACGTATCCATCCAATCCTCGGCACATCAAATCTTCTCCTTCTCATTGACAAGCCCCGTTCTTTCTCTGTCATCATCGTTACGTCATCCATATCGCATCAAGGTTGGAGAGGGGGTGTGGGGAGAAGGGAGAAGAAGGGAAAAGGCCCTTGAACAATTCTGGCCTGGGTGAATTTTGTTCAGGTCCTTCCCCTATTTATACTAAGTGGGTACTTTTCATAAGACCATTTCCATGTGACCCTCTAGGCCCATGTATCAGTCTAGTTAATGACTCATGTGGCCCAATAATCTTTATTGGCCTTCTAAATTTATTAACTATATCATCATATAGATTAATTAATGTCGGATCAATTTAATTGAATCAATAGGTCAAGTTTCAAACACGTGGCGTGCCAAGCTACACCTCGTGTTCTAGAAGATACAAAGGAGTGTGTATCGACTCACTCATGGAACCTGTTTGTCATTGGTTACCATGTACGTATAATCCCTCATCCACTTGACGCTCTTAGGATGACTTAGGGAAAACTGTCAAACCCTAATCGGTCATCCGAGTAAGTACTAATGGATTTGGAAATAACCGGAGAACTATTCTCTGATATTTCACTACCTTGGCCAAGGACTTCATCGCATCATCTTCCTTGAGTTGTCACACCTTATACCGAGGGTGGACGATCCCATCTTGACGACTCAATCGTCTTCGTGAACTTCTTGAGGTACCCGAACTAAGACAATTTAGAATCCCATGATTAGAGACTCATTGGCCATAGTCAAAGTACAACCGTCCATCCACAAGACGTCTTTGGTGTCTCAGGTCTAAGGACCACTTATACAACCGTAACGTAAATCAACCTGATTGACAGTTTGGTATAATACCATTCATGAATTCGTATGGATCTATTCAGCGAACTCTTTCCACTAAAGAGAACCCACTATCTATACTTAGTGTCTTCACACTAATGGCTATGGGACCGACCATACTCATCATATACGTGAGGCTAGATAATATGATTCTATTTGGATACTTCGATGTCATTCTCGTGTATCCTTTGAATAAGAATATGTAAAACACATGCTTAAAGACTAGTGATCTCTGTATTACAATCTCATCATAATTCACTAATTTCGATCATGTATATATGGACTTCATTATAAGCATCACATTTGTACGATAATGAATATGTTCTATTAATGAACATGGAACAAAATGTGGAATATGTGATTGGCTTGTCGGTCACATATATTTCTATCACTAGGAAGATAGTCACATTGACGAGGATGCCACTCAAGCAGGAAGGGAGGAAAATAAGGTGCACCCAAGGATGATGAAAAGAATTCTATGGCGTTCTTTTTATCATAGGAAGGGAGGAATTCTTTAATGCTCTCCCAAACCAAGTGAAAGAACCATAGAAGGATTTTTAACTTATGAATTATATCAATTCTCTTTTACTTGTGCAATAGGACCATTAGTATCCTACAATAATGACATAGGGTCTATGATCAAAGGGATGATGCCAAGATGAGTAGTGTATTTATTAAGCCAAAGTTTCCTCTTAGTGACATTGGTTTTTGCGATTCCCTTAACTCTAACCTTTCCAATAATTTATATCTTCATTCAGTAAAAATAGGAACCCAACAGTATACTTTCAATTGTTTGGATCCCATTGAAAACTCTATTTTGTGTTTTTTGTTCTTCTCCACGAACTAGAAATATATCATTAGTTCATCCTATGGAATTATGAATGCATCTCTCGAAAGATCTTCTGTGAGATCATCTTGTATTATGTTCATATTGGGTTCTACATATCCACCACACGCCTTATACATATCATAGTGTGCTTGATGAACCCAATATCTAAAGAGAATGTCTCATAGCTTATAGCATTGTATTACTTTCAATTTTTCTTTCCATTGAGAAGTATTCAAATAAAACTCCTCAGATATCTCATCACCACAAAACCTATCTTATAGCTCATTACCTCAAACCCTTTTGCAATGGCTTCTACGTATTTTGAGTTGGGAAGTATGAACATAGATCTATTTTAAGAATACATAGGTTGCTTCTCCTAAGTGTTTCATATAGAAACTTTCTCATCGTCATTCATCTACAAACTATACCATTTATGTCACTATTAATGACCATAATGTCAGATTGGCACCCATAATTATATTCTGATAAGATAACATGATTAATGACTAGATATTTAAATACATTTTAAACGATTATGGTATTATTTATTCAGAATTTATCATGTTATTACATGAATCAACGAAATATTTATGCATAAGCTATAAATTTTAACTTTTTCACATTATATTTATTTTTTACTATTCTCCTTGACTTCTTTGAGTCAAGAAGTTTTAGCACTGATGAGTATTCTATAGCTTCACATGTGAAAAAACTAACAGGAATGAGAAGATACAATTCTTCAAGTGTCAGAGAATTTTTTTAGAGTTTATTGACTCTCAAAAGGGGGCTTGAAAGGAGAAAAATGGTGTTTTGGGCCTTCAAATGAGAAATCAGAGGAAGATTGGCAACCCCTGGGCTCTCAAAAGACTTCAAAAAAAAAAAAGTCGAAGATTATAAGGGGAAAGTCTCAACCCATGGAGAAAAAGAGGCAAAAATGGCAAGAAAAGAAAATATAAAATACCTAAAGGAGTATTTTAGTAATTCTTCAAATCTATAAATACTATTTTGTCCCTCATTTCCCCTCATTCGGGACACACGCTAGCAAGTGGATGGCCAGCAAGACAAAGCATATTTCAAAATCCAGGTTGTTCAACATGCTTAATGCAAGTTTGTTGAAGTTTTCATTCAATCCCATCTCTTGTTTGCACTGAAAAATGCCTGATCCTGGAAAATTATAAGGATCCAGAATTGAGAGGAAGCATTGAGGGCTTACCAGACTTGCATTGAGGTTTTTGGAACCTAGGTTTCCATTTTCACATCATCATCCATCCACTTACCCTTAAAATCCATCATTTTCTCACTCTAAACATTCAATTTTTCCTACTTTTTCTCTCTATAATAATTTCATTCTCTTTCTATATCTTCATACATATCCCTAGTTAATCCTCTCTAGAATTTTCACCTTCAAATTCTATCACAAACTTCTTCTACACCCTCTCTTCATTTTCTCTCTCTATGTCTTCATTTCAGTCATTATCTCTCTCTAAAACTGATTCTTTCTCTCTATAAAATCCATTCCAGTCTCTCTCTAGGTCATCCTTCATTCTTCCTTTCAAATTTAAAAGAAAAAATCGTGTTTGAATCCCATCATTTGGGCAACAAAAGTAGAGTGTGCAGGACTTAGTCAAATTGACTAAGTACTAGCCATATTGGGTCAAGCCCAATAGGGCTTAGCCCATTTGGCTAAGTATTGACTTAGCCGAATTGGGCTGAACCTTAGTGGGCTGACCCACTAAGGCCAGCCCTATACGGGCCACATAAGGACCACTGGCTGCCGCTGCCATTTCGGCACCACTTCGCAGCCACCGCCGCCACTCCGCCAGGAAAGGTATTTTCCTAATTTTCTGTATTTACAAATTCCAAAAAAATCCCTAAAATTAATATTATCAATATTTAGTACTTTTTCTAAAAAATATTTAGCTCTCATTTTTAATATTTCTAGTGTATTTTTGGTGTTAATTAAATTCAAGAAATTTCAAAAAAATATTTATTTCATATTTCTAGTGTTAATTAAAATTATGAAAATTATTCTAAAATATTTTAGTATTTTTCTTTGTATTTCTGCTTCAATTTAGATCATAGGAATTTATATAAATTGACTAAAAATCCATAAAATCTCAGAAATTATATTTCTCACTTTTAAACTCACTTCCTTCATTCCAAGCTTGAGAAAAAGTCTGAAATTAAATTTCTGCCTCTCTGTGGATGGACCCCTTACTTGACCTATATTAATTACAGAGTATTTAAGTGGAAAAGGTTCATAAAAAATACTGGTAAGTCTGAATCAAAACAATGACAGAAAACCCCTAAATTTGGACTTATCATGATGCAATGAAATGAATAATTCTTATTGATGTTTGGTAAACCCGAAAATGGATTTAAATACTTTTACTTATAACTTATGTAACAAATTTATGGTAATTCCTTAGTGCTGTGATAAGTAACAGTCACTCCTCAGATAACAAGAATTCTAGTGAAACATTAATTAAAAGTATTTTTTAGGATTTTGTATGATTTGTAGAATTTGAAATTAAGCAATGACACAAAATACTTTTTATAATCTATAAAAGGTCGTAAAATATTTTTTGGAATATATAATTTTTATTACTCTTAGGGTTTACCAAAAGTCATAAAATTTAATGGTTAATCACGAATTAAAACTAATTGTTTTACATTTGCCTATGCTTGGTGGCGTTGGGTGGCAATTTGTGGCAACAAGAATACTGGCACACATATCAGTAATAAAAGGTAGTGAACTGGAATGAATTGGCTTATTCCATATGGAGATAGAGAAAATACACTTCAGGTGAGTTGATTCAGAGTGAACTGAGTGAACATAGTCAAAAGCAGTAGCTGCAAATAGAGGGTGGTTGTTTCACTGCCCATGACTCAGTGCACAGATAGCTCCCAGTGGTTGCGTGTAGTGGAGATGGTGGAGTAAAATGTCTGAAACTGTTTCAACATAGAATCTTTTTAATGTTTTTTTAGGCATTATAAAGATCTAGAACTTCAGTATTTAGCACAAAAGACGAAATAATATCAGCCAAAAGGTAGAAAACCATAGTAGTCTATGTAGAGATAGCCCCTTGATGAACTTTAGTACTTCACTTCTATATTTCATTCTCCAAGACTCAGACCATTTCGACCTTTACTCTTGAACTGAAACAAGATTCTCATGAAATTTTCTGCTCTCCTAGTATGAATTGGGGAAAAATTCAAAGGTGAAAAGTTCACATCCATAAATGACTGTCATCCTTAAGAATAAGGAGACATGCAAGACCATCTATTTGAATCCTTAAGTGGATCCTTTCTAATTGGCTTAGAAAAAAATCTAGCCTCTCTTTTTATAATTAATTGTTTCTATAAATCATATTTCTAAAATCCTAAGTCCATCATTTCAATAAAAACTCACTAATTGTTTGTATAAAAAGACATTACCTGATTATTAGAGTGGGGTTAGTCTTAAAAACCTTAAATAAGCATATAAAATTCAACTCAGGAATTATTCAATATTAATGATATTCATTGAATTAACAAAAAAATTCATTTAGACATCTACTTTATCATTTCATATGATAAACTAAAGAAACTTTTCACATAATTATAATGAAATATTTGATGTTATGATCATTAAATAAAATAAAGAAATTGGGGTTAGTCTTCAAAATCTTAAATAAACATCTAAAGTAAGAAAATTCAGTGCTTACAGATTATTGATGATATTCACTGAACTACTAAAAAATATTAATATCTCTTTGTGGTTATCTTCAAACTAATAGTTAGAGTAACTTTTCATATATTTGTCATGAACTGTGAGATTTTATCAAGTGTTTCATTAACCTAGCAAAAAGGTTTTGTCATAATCTACTATATATCCCTGACGATGATATTTCTAGACAATCTTGAAAGTGTAAAATCTTGAAAGTTTAACATGGACTGAATTTTTGGACTTATACATTATCACCAATTCCTGAAATTAAAATATCTAATGGGCTCTTTGGAAGATAAATCATCATCATTCTTGAGATCAAGTGTCTAGATATTACCTGAATCAATATGTCCAACATATTTGTCATAGTTTCTAGTTCATCTACCGTATATATATATATTATTCTTTTGTGTGTATCACTATATGTTCTGGGGCAATGACTCATCACACAATGACTTTATGAAGTTTAAATCAGTTAATTCCTAGAATAATTTACCTCCAATATATTCTCATAGAAGATATGTATCTTCTAGGAATAAAGTCCTTTTGGAAACAAACACCTTTGTCTAGCAGGATCGTAGTAGTTTCAGAAATGTACATTTTAAATACCCATAAAATCCACACATCTAAGCCCTAAACTCTAGCTTATTTGAGTCATGTCTAATTTCTGAGATAGACTTCCCACACTTTAACATACCTTATCTGGATCATGCCTCTTCTCTGAGACTTTAACATATTTAAAGCTGGATGTCCTTCCTTTTCGTAGCTCGTATTTAAGTCATAAATTTTCTAGGTAGCATCTTCAGTAGATATCCAACTATAAAGAGTGCATACACCCAAAGAAATACCAGAAGTATTGAGTATCTCATTAAGGATTTACACTATGTACAGAAAACTGAAAGTCCTCCTCACTGATGAACTATTAATCAAGTTTGTTTTTAGATGGGTCACTAAGTTTGGATAGCCTTGTCATTTGTTAAATATGTGAATTACATACCCAAGTATTATTCTTCCTGATCAAACAATTATAATACTCTTCTCTTCTTTTGCTCCATGAATTTGTAGATAATGATTTCACGATCACAATTTACTTAATGAAATTAAAATTTGAGGTAATCTATTTGTGAAATTATTCTTTATCTACAAAAGTGAAATTTTTTATTTGTGAAATCAACGGAGTATGAATATCTACTTTTTCTTGGGTCATATAGATTTGCACACATCAGAATATATCAGTTTCAGCATGTCCTTGGCACACTTTTTATTTAAAAAAGTGTAGATTTTGATATTAAACCCATAAGTCATGATTCAGTGTTTCATACAATTTAAAATCAGATGCATCCTTTTATGTGTCCCTAGGTGAATTTGGTAAAGGTAAACCTTCAAGTAGTCCTCCATCTTCTAACAGAAAAGTACATTGACTAAGGATGCCAAATCAATAAATTTGTTTCTAAAAATTAACAGAATAATTATGTTTCACAATAATAAAGGAATATACAATGAGGTTCAACACAGGATTTATTATTACACAAATATATTACTAATATTCTATAGATAATAGATCTCCCACTGAAATCTTTAGATTCACTATACCTATCATGATGATCAAAATATTTGCATTATTTCCTATCCTCAACTTGATCTCATATTTTTCTCAATTTTCATTCTTTTAATAGTTACAAAAACATATATTTTGTTAATTTTTTTGAGTTATCCACATGAGCTCCTACTTCTAGTACCTTACGTACTGACCTTTTCCATCGTGGTGAAACTAGTCATATTTTTTACCTTTTTTTTTAAGTAAAGATACTTTAAAATGTGGTTTTATCCTTATGGTTTTCTTTAAGAGTTGGGAAATTTTCCTCTTCTATTTAATCATAACAAGTAGAAAGTCTCTGGTTTTTTCCTTTTAAAGATTCCCTTTTAAATAATTTGGATAATGTTAGGTAGTTGAGCCAGACTCGCGTAATTTTTCTATATTAAGATTAACAATGAACTTTGAGTATGATAGGGGATGACAAAATTAGCACTCACTTTAATGGAGAACACTTCTTTAAGAAAATGTAAGCTTCTAGTCATTCGATAATCTAATATATAATATCTAATAATAAAAATTTGTTGACCATGGGAGTCTTCAACATAATATTTGATATATAATATAAGTCCTACTCTGCTCGTCAAACAACTCCATCATACCACATGGCTTTAGGTTCCATGTTTTAAAACCACATCTGTTGGGTGTTTATTATAAATGTGAAACAATAAACCATATCGAAGTGATCCTGTCACTTATAAAACTTTATCGATTTCCTTGAGTGGCATCCAACGTTATCCTGTCATAAGAGATATTCTCAAGGACATAGGATAACTATTCAGACCTGATGACTATTTTCAAGCTCTTCAACAGTTTACATCTCATATTTAATGTAGTAGGTTAATTGAAGACAGTTTTCTTTTGTAGGTGATAATGCCTAATAAGTCCTAGGGTAATACTATATATATATATATCTATATAAATATATAAATATATATATATATATATAAAGTGATAAACCAACAATCCCCTAGTGGCAACACATGTAATACAACCTTGTGGCAAGACGAAAGTTCATAGTACAATAATTAAGTGACAATCTTATGGGACTTGAAATGCCTTTCAATATCTGATCATACTTTAGCCCTTAAAGCTTTGGTGACCTTATGGTAGGAAAAAAAATCATTATATGGTCTGAGCATTGCCCATGTTATGTTACAGGAATAGATCTAGATACAGTCCTTGAGGCAGAAAAATTAAGTGAGAAAATTCATGTACCGTGTCTTGAGTACATTTTTTAGTAGTCTAAGCTCATCTCCCAAATAAATAAACACTGTGGGATCCTTAAACAATAATGACGGAGAATCATACCTCAAGTTTATAACCCATGCAGTACGGCTTTGAACTTACTTTAGGGTTTTTTACATTTTGGTTTCTAGTCTCTACTACAAGCGTTGCTCCTATGGAATATCATATACTTATTTATTCTTAATCTAAGACACATGAATCTTTGATGTCTTATGTGTCATGTACGGACGTGAGTGTAGATAAATTGAACTCCAAAATCAAGCATAAAATACCAAAAGCAACTTGTGTTGGTCAACCCCTTTCAGGACACTTAAGTTATTTCTATCCAAAACGTTATCTAGGTTTTCATTTCCTTTATAAATAGCCACATAACAACCTTACATGTCATATCACAACATCAAGGTAATACAAAGCAAAATATAGTATTAATGGTTTCTGTGAAATTAGAACATGATAATCATGTCCATAAATAAGGTAATAGTCATTTAAATATATTAAAATATTCAGGGGATCTATTAAATTTAATTAATTTAACCTTGTAGCCATATCATAAAACAAGTAAATTATATAAATTTTAATTTATTTTAATTCAATACATGAGGAAAATTAATTTTCAAATTGTTCATAAAATTGTCAATGAAATATTATAATGTTTTGTATTTAAGATAATTTTCAAGAATTTCTTTGAAAGTAATACAAGTAGAAACAATAAATATGATTTTTAGGGATTTTCTAAGAATCGTTTTAAGCTATAAATGAATAAAAATAATAAAAATTAGAAAAAAAATAAGTTTACTTTATTTTAATGCTAAAAATACAAATTTTGTGTTTTAACGGTTAGTGGAGAATTAGAAAATGCAAATTTTGTCATTTTAAGCTATAAATGAATACGAATAATAAAAATTAGAAAAACTAATTTTATTTTATTTGAATGCTAAAAATACAAATTTTGTGTTTTAACAGTAAGTGGAGAATTATAAAATGCAAATTTTGTCATTTTAAGCTATAAATGAATGCAGATAATAAAGATTAGAAAATTAATTTTATTTTATTTTAATGCTAAAAATGCAAATTTTGAGTTTAAAAGTTAGTGGAGACAGTTGGTGGAGCGTGCTGGAATGGACACAAGCACCCGATCATGGGTGTGTGGGAGAATGGGGATATATACAGGTCGTGAATCTTTTTGATGTTGGACGTCGTCAATGGCATCGTCCGATGGGGAAATTCACCAAGTGAAAGTAACTACGTGATGCGAGTAACCTAGGTGGGGTGTACGTGCAGGGGCTGACGAGTGGGGTTTCACCGAATTCTGAGCTCCGGGGTGGGCGATCATTGATGGTGATGGTGACCTTCTGAACCTTGTCGGGGCGACGATGGCGACTACAGCGCTGAACGAAACAAGTCCATAGGGGCTCACACGTAACGGACGGGCTCGACCCGTACCTAAGAGGATGCTCAACACATATTTTCTTGATATATTCTCTCGCCTATTCTAACCCGGCGCGGTGGAGTGCAGTCAAAAAGTATACTGGAAGACGTAATTAAACTGCCAAGCAAAGGGGAACGGCGTACCTTGTTGGTGGCGTCGTTCGTTGTCAGCCTCTTTGTCGGTGCACGTGATGATGCGGGCAAGTACGATGAGATATGTGCCGTAAGCAGGTATGGCTGGGATCAACTAGCGGTGGAGGGTGCACCGTAGGAGCTTAATGACGGAGAGCTTAATGGTTGCAGGAGCTTTAATGAATGGCCCGGTGCTAGGCCGGCGTAGAACTCCGGTGTCGGGCACGTCATGGGCAGTAGGGTGAGCTAAAGGAGCACTCGATCAATGGGCAAGCAATGCGATGTAGGGCCGTGATCAGATCCTTGTTAGCCTGCTGAGAGGTTCAATAACTGGGTTCCTCAGAAACAGAGGCTGCAAGTCATCAGTTGCCTAGATCACAAACGTGACCGTGCAGAATCCGTCGTCAATGCTTGATTTGCTCCCTCGTCGGGAGTTTCCACCGCCATTAACAACTCAGAAGTAGGGCCGTCAACAGCGATTCACGTGGATTACTAGTCAATTCATGTCAGTGGAGCGATCAACACCAGCGTCCATGCGGTGTCCAGCACTAGTCAGTGGTTGTGATTAATCGACACCCAAGAACCTGTGCACGGTCAACTAAACCGTGGGTCATAGATCAAACAACCACGTACAGTGATGTTCTGGTGTCGATTCAGTCACGGAAACATTCCGGATTGACCCGACAAATGACCATGCACCGAAGGAAGATGCCCAGCATCATTCGATGGAGGTTATCGCACCAAAAGAAGTAGTTGAGGGCGGCTCGAAAGTGCCATGTAGCGGGAGTGTTCGGGGGCGCTAGCGGACGTGGACTCAACATGGTTAGTAGACACCACAGATCTTGGACGAAGGAAGCAACATCATCATCTTTTTTTTCCTTTTGTTCCTCCCTCCCTGTCTTCTCCGTTTTCTTCTTCCTCCTCTTCTTCTTCCTCTCCTTCTTGTTGTCCTTCCCTTTGGTGGCGACGAGGTCAACACACCATCTTCGGACACACCACCACCATCATCCGAGACGTCCCGCATCATGACTCATTGCCAACATCAACTGCAGAACCACCCTGATAACGACCAAGTAAACACACTGGCATCTGTCGCGTCCCCACCTACACACGATACGTCATGCATCATGAGATGTCATCAATGCCAGATCCAAAATTGCCCTTTAACGTGACACGATAACACATCATCTATTTTCTTATTTCTCGTATTTTCTCTCTCTTTCAAGGTCTATACGTAGGCCAATGTTGCACGATACACTTGGTGAATCTATTTTCAAGAATTGAAGTTTGATTCTTCTGGGAAGATTTGCCCTAACTCTCTCCCCTCTCGGGTTGCCATTGCCACCACTCGTCGTTATCACCGCTGCCCCACTTCACTCAGACCGCCACCTGCGCAGGCAAGCCGCCTGTGCAGGCCGCCCGTACGCACAGGCAAGTCGCCCGCATGGATCGCCGCCCACACAGGATGCTAATACACGCAGGCAAGCCGCTTGCGTGGACCACCACCCGCGCAGGCCGCGCCCTTGGCAGCCGCCCTGCACCCCGACCACCCACGCCCGCCGTGCGCCCACCCTCCTACGCCCCCGACGGCCCATGCCTGCCGCGCCCCGGCCACCTGTGCATGTCGCGCCCCTGGTCGCTCGCGCGCGCCCTCGCATCCACTTGCCACCGCGCATACCGTTTAGGTTTCGGGGCGCTGCCCCGAACCCCGCAAGGGGTCGACTCCCCCCTTGACCCCCCCCCAACTGACCGCGCAGTTGGATCCACGACATCCTATCAAAGCGCACGTCAATCGCCAGCGCCAACGACATGTCAAGAATCTCTTGCATCGCCACGACACACTACTCTAGTGCCGAGGTACTTTCTACACTCTTTGGTGATCGTGTTCTTTATCCAGTATTCTTCGAGTGTTTATCCACCGACGTCGAATTTGATTTGGATTTGGAATCTTCGAGTGACTAGTGGAATAGGCCTTTGAATCTTCTAGCGATCGTCGTCCGGATTTATTGAACGTGTTGCTTTGTTTTCACCGCGGTGGTTGAAGACAGTACTCCCGCCCTCGACATGGAAAGGGGCTGCACCATCATTATTTCATAGAATTTAATTCTTCGGAATCGATCGTGTGATTTTTGGTCGGGTTTTATCCTACCCATTCCTTAGTCGTCCAATATCCTACACCCGTTGTCATCCCGCCCCATCTCCTCTAGTCATCCTGCATCAACCTGTCCCGTCATCCTACATCAAATTGGTATCAGAGCCTAACCTGTGTCAGCCTACCTACACCGCGGGCGCAGACGTCATTCAACATCATCACATCTTGCATGCATCTGCGTTCAAACAAATACGTCTCCGCTCCAATGAATGAACCATTCCTAGATAGTCGTGAGGTTTCTATTCCTATCCAAGATTTGTCTCCACCCACTCCACCATCCTCCTCCCGTGGGGACGTCGACCGCATTTTAGAGGTTGTCCAGAATGGCTTTCGTGACATGAACACAAGATTGACCAACATGGACAATCGTCTAACCAGTTCTCTCGAAGCGGTTAGTGAGTGAACCTACCAATTAGAGAATCGAGGTCGTGATAGGCATCGTCGTGATTGTGAAGACCCCTACCCAGCTGAACCTAGACCTCGAGATCACGATAGAAATCATCATGAACCCGATGATCGCTATCGACCCTAGAATAGATCCGCGGGTTGTAATCAGAATCGTCCGAAACGAGACGATCTGATTCCTCCTGAGAATAGAACACCAGGCCACGATAGGAATCATCGAGACGATTTCTATCCACCAGAGCATAGAACCCCGGGTCGTGATAAGAATCGTCCTCCGCAGAACGATCCCTATCCACCTGCAGATAGAAACTCTATACAAGATGGAAATTGTCCTCCCCGTGACGATTACTATCTTCCAAAGGAGAGGATCCTAGATTGTGATAGGAATCATCCCCCGTGGAATGATCCCTATCCGCCAGATGATAAACACCGAGGTTGGAATGGGAATCGTCCTGAACTAGATGATCCCTACCTTCCCGAGGATCGGGCACCACCTCGCAATCACCGAAGTCTGGATCACGACAATCATTGGCAGCAGATTCAAAGGAGTGTCAAAGTCGATGTTCCATATTATGATGGATCTAGGGACCCAAAAGATTATCTAAATTGGGAGTCTAGCCTTAATAGTTATTTCAAATAGTATGATATGCTCGAATGGCAAAAGGTACAATATAGTGAAATGAGGTTAGGAGGTCAAGCCAAAATTTTTTGGGAGAACCTAGAATTTTCTATCTATAATCGACGAGAGGCACCGATTGACACGGGGCCCCAAATGAAAGATAAGTTACGTGAGAAATATGTTCCCCTTGCCTATTTAGATAACCTTCTCGATCAATGGCATAAATTACAGCAACATAGACGACCCGTCTTGGAGTATATCACCCAATTTGAGGAATATTATATGATGTCAATTTGAGGAGAATTCGAGAGTCATCATTTCCCGTTTTAGAACAGGGTTAAATTCTTCCTCGAAACTGAATTAATTGTTTGAAAAGCAGCCACCCTAGAGCAAGCCTATCAGATCGTAGAGGATCTAGAGCTTTGCCAAACCCTCTATGGTAGCCCCGTCGTGAGTGATCGTCCCGCACTTAGTGATAGATCTTATTTTAACTATCCCAACAAGACAACTCATCGTAATCTTCCTCTCGCTTTCCCAGCGCCCGTTTCTACTCTGACTCGTACTCCTGTAGAACATCGCGCCCCGGCTCCTACCCCTCAGTCATCCATTCAAATAACACCTAATAATCGTACCTCTACTTCTCTCAACTCTACCGCAAGAGCCCCAAATCAATCAAACTCTGTACAGATTGGTTCGTCCAGCATGACATGCTTTAAGTGTCAGGGACGTGGCCATAGAGCCTCGAGTGCCCTTCCCGAGCTCTACATATAGGACAAGAGTCTATGGAGGGTGAACCTATCTTGGAAGAACAACCGATCGACGAAGAAGAATATAGGATAGATAACTATGTGGTAGATGAATTTATGCACGAAGATGGGTTGGTGAGCTTCATTGGCATCACTGACTGCCCACCATCCCTTCCTCATTGTGATCCATCTACATCAGTTAGGGGAATTGTTCGATGCAACCTTACCCAACCATCCACTGATGATTCTGCTTTGAGGACATCCATATTTTACACTTATTTTAAGATTGGTATGAGATGTGTAAGACGATCGTAGATAGTGGTAGTTGTATCAATGATGTATCTGATGTTATGACTTCACCTTTGGGATTATCGTTGATTGATCATCCTTATCCTCATTATGTATCTTGGATCGATGCTACATCGATCCCTGTAAAGAATCAATGCTACTCCCTATAAAAGTCGAATCGTACGAGGAAGAAGTATTATGTGATGTATTACCCATAAAAGTAGGAAGCATTATCCTCGGTCGTCCATGGTTATATGATAATGACGTACACATTTTCGGTAGGAGTAATACTTGCCCATTCCTCTATCAGGGTAAGAAAATTACATGGCACCCATATACACACAACCCACAGAAGCCTTCACCAAAATCTACGTCATTAGGTCTATGCATTCTCAACGGGCGCCAATTTCAGAAGGAGATAGATAGTGAGATGTCTATTTATCTAGCCATGATTCCCGATCAGTCCTCTGAGAATTCCACACGCCCACCACCAGAGGTTTCCCAATTACTAGCTGAATTTGAGAGCGTCTTCCCCGAGGATTTACTCAATGATCTACAACCTATGCATGAAATTCAGCATGCCATTGATTTCATTCCTGGATCATCCTTGCCAAATCTTCCCCATTATCAGTTGGATCCCACGCAATATAAGGGACTTCAGCGTCAAGTCCAAGAGCTCTTGGACAAGGGATTTATTCAAGAGAGCCTTAGCCCATGCGCCGTACCTACACTGTTGGCTCCCAAAAAGGATGCGAGTTGGCGCATGAGTATTGAAAGTCGAGCCATTAATAAGATCATCGTTAAGTGTAGGTTTCCAATCCCTCGCATTGATGATATGTTCGATATGATGGCTAGTTTAAAGATTTTCTCAAAAATTGATCTAAAGAGTGGTTATCATCAAGTCCAAATCCATCCTGGAAATGAGTGGAAAACCGCATTTAAAATCAAGGATGGCTTATATGAGTGGAAAGTCATGCCTTTTGGCTTGTCAAATGCTCCTAGTACCTTCCAGCGATTGATGAACCATATCCTTAGACCAATCATAGGAAACTTTGTTGTGGTTTATTTCGATGATATACTCATTTATAGTAAATCCAGGAACGATCATGTCCACCACCTACGCCTAGTATGTGAAGTTTTAAAGGCCGAACAATTATTTGCCCATCCAAGGAAATGTTCGTTTCTTGTTGATCATGTCTCATATCTTGGCTTTATCTTATTGGCACAAGGAGTATCCGTAGATCCAGCAAAAATAGTTGCCATAACCCAATGGCCAACTCCTAGAAATGTCCATGATGTTCGTAGTTTCCATGGTTTAGCGACCTTCTATTGACGCTTCATTTCTAACTTTAGTACCATTATGGCACCCATGACCGAATGCCTAAAGGGTAATCATTTTGAGTGGATTGTATTAGCACAAAAATGCTTTGACAATGTAAAGCTTAAGATGACGCAAGCTCCCATCCTACGTTTACCCGATTTTAGTAACGGTGTGTTATAAATTATTTCTATTTTGATTTAATGTCATGCACTTTCTCTGCAATTTCAAGTCAATCAACTCCATTCTCAGTCCTCTTCCAATGAATGAATATCCTTTACAACACACCGTTCTAAAAATATTATTAATGTTTTCACTCTGACAGTTAAAAACTCCGCATTTCTTAATCGCTCGAAGCAAGCGATAGCCTCCTCTTATTTCAATGGCATGTCGGGGTATGAGGATTTTTTCCCCTAAAGAGAGCCAAGAGTTATAGGTGTATTTTTTAGTTAGAATGCTACCTAAAAAATCAGGATTAGAAATTAGAGGAGTGTTGAGTCAGGAGAAACATCCCATTGCGTTCTTTAGTGATAAGTTGAATGATGCCAAGCTCAAATACTCTACTTATGATAAAGAATTCTATGTCATTGTTCAGTCACTTCCCCATTGGCGGCACCATCTGCTTTCGAAAGAATTCGTTCTTTACTCTGACCATGAAGCCTTAAATACTTACATTCACAGTAGAAGTTAAATCCTAGGCATGTTCGTTGGGTTGAGTACATCAAATCATATACTTTTGTCCTAAAGCATAAGAGAGTTGTCGAGAATCAGGTCACCGATGCATTAAGTAGACGAGTCCACCTTTTGAACGTCATGAAAATTGAGGTGATTGGTTTCGATCAGATAAAGGTCCTTTATGTAGATTTCCCTGACTTTGCACCCATCATTCAATCCTTGGGAAAACATCCTACTCCACAAACCCAGGATTATATCCTAGAAGATGGATTCTCTTTCTACGATCGCCATCTATGCATTCCACAGACTTCTCTTAGAGACTTTCTTGTTTTGGAAACACATGCCGGAGGCATAAGTGGTCATTTTGGACGAGATAAGACGATCGCCACCGTTGAGCATAAATTCTTTTGGCCTTCCCTAAAACAAGACGTACCAAATATTGTATCCCAATGTCGCACATGTGCTCTTGCAAAGCATGTAAAACAAAATACGGGTCTCTATACTCCCCTACCAGTCCCTCATAAACCTTGGGATGACGTGAGCATCGACTTTTTTCTAGGACTTCCAAGAACTCTCAAGCGTCATGATTCCATCATGGTTGTTCTAGATCATTTTTCAAAAATGGCCCATTTCATTCCATGTTCTAAAACTTCAGATGCTTCTCACGTTGCTCAACTCTATTTTAACGAAGTTGTCCACTTGCAAGGACTTCCAAAGAGTATAGTATCGGACAGAGATGTCAGATTCACTAGCTACTTTTGGAAGACCCTTTGGCACCTCTTAGGGACTAAACTCAAATTTTCTACGGCTTTTCATCCCCAAACTAACGGCCAGTCTGAGGTCGTTAATAGAAGCCTCGGCAATCTATTACAATCATTGGTTGGGGACAACCTCAAATCTTGGGATACTATTATTCCGCGCGCCGAGTTTGCCTACAATGCATTTGTCAATCGTACCACTAGCATGAGTCCTTTTGAAATTTTTCATGGTCACCCATCTCGTAAGCCTACCGACTTAATACCCATGTTGCCACATGCTAGAGTCTCACAATGGTCACTCATTTGCAAATTATATTAGAAGTATGCATGAGGACATTCATCAGCGCATCATGAGTAGCAACGCCTCATATAAACAAACCGCAGATTTACGCCGTCGTTTTCACGAGTTTAATGAAGGTGACATGGTGATGTTGAGGGTAATGCCAGAGAGGTTTTCTCCCAAGCGGGCTACCAAGCTTCATGCTCGGAGTGCCGGGCCGTTCCCGATCCTCAAGCGAGTTGGGTAAAATGCCTATGCCTTCGGTATACCTTCTACATGGGGGATAAGCGCTACTTTCAATATTTTGGATTTGGACGCATTTACAGCCCCACCTCTCTCGTCTAATGACCAATCCCTTCCTATGGATCTTTTGGTGAGCGAGTTTGACTTGTCCACCCCTCTTTCATTACCTTCCGTTTGGCAAGAGAACATCGAGGCTATACTAGATGAGGCAATCACTTTCACGGACGGTGGGACGGTGCGGAAGTTTCTTGTTCATTGGCAGGGCAAACCATTGATAGAAGACACGTGGATTGCAGAAGAGGACTTGGCTCGCCTTTGTCCTGACATGTTGACACCACTGGAGCGTTCTGTGAACAACTCGACGGAGTCGAGTTCTTTTGACCCCGGGGGAATTGATGGCGACGAGGTCAACACACCATCTTCGGACACACCACCACCATCATCCGAGACGTCCCGCATCATGACTCATTGCCAACATCAACTGCAGAACCGCCCTGATAACGACCAAGTAAACACACTGGCATCTGTCGCGTCCCCACCTACACACGATACGTCATGCATCATGAGATGTCATCAATGCCAGATCCAAAATTGCCCTTTAACGTGACACGATAACACATCATCTATTTTCTTATTTCTCGTATTTTCTCTCTCTTTTAAGGTCTATACGTAGGCCAATGTTGCACGATACACTTGGTGAATCTATTTTCAAGAATTGAAGTTTGATTCTTCTGGGAAGATTTGCCCTAACTCTCTCCCCTCTCGGGTTGCCATTGCCACCACTCGTCGTTATCACCGCTGCCCCACTTCACTCAGACCGCCACCTGCGCAGGCAAGCCGCCTGTGCAGGCCGCCCGTACGCACAGGCAAGTCGCCCGCATGGATCGCCGCCCACGCAAACAAGCCGCCCGCACAGGACGCTAATCCGCGTAGGCAAGCCACTTGTTTGGACCGCCGCCCACGCAAAGCAACCGCCCCCGCAGGCCACGCCCTTGGTGGCCGCCCTGTGCCCCGACCGCCCGGGCCCGCCATGCGCCCACCCTCCCGCGCCCCCGGCCACCCGTGCCTGCTGCGCCCCAACCGCCTGTGCCTGTCGCGCCCCTGACCGCCCGCGCACGCCCACGGTGCCCCCGGCCACCCTCGCATCCACGTGTCACCGCGCATACCGTTTAGGTTTCGAGGCGCTGCCCCGAACCCCGCAAGGGGCCGACTCCCCCCTTGACCCCCCACCGACTGCCAATTGACCGCGCAGTTGGATCCGCGACCATCGCCAGCACCAATGACGCGTCAAGAATCTCTCGCATCACCACGACGCACTACTTTAGTGCCGAGGTACTCTCTACACTCTTTGGTGATCGTGTTCTTCATCCAGTATTTTTTGAGTGTTTATCCACCGCCGTCGGATTTGATTTGGATTTGGAATCTTCGAGTGACTAGTTGAATAGGCCTTTGAATCTTCTAGCGATCGCCGTTCGGATTTATTGAACGTGTTGCTTTGTTTTCACCGCGGTGGTTGAAGATAGTACTCCCGCCCTCAACGAGGAAAGGGGCTGCACCATCACTATTTCATTGGATTTAATTCTTCAGAATCGATCGTGTGATTTGTGGTCGGGTTTTATCCTACCCATTCCTTAGTCGTCCAATATCCTACACCCATTGTCATCCCTCCTCGTCTCCTCTAGTCATCCTGCATCAACCTGTCCCGTCTCCTCTAGTCATCCTGCATCACCCTCTCTTATTCCTTTGGTGAGACCTGGACGTGAGTAACTGCCAATACAATAATTCCAGAACTAAGATTTAACGTGGTCCCATCATGGCCTTATATAGGGCCATGATGTGCCCTTACATGGAGTTTAGAAAGGAGAGTCCAATAAGCATATCCCCCTTCATTACAACACAAATAAGAAGCAACGGACAAGATGACGTGACTTAAAATAATACAAACGACTGAAAACAGAAATCAAGATGGCTGAAAACAGATAATGAAAACATAAAATTAGGAGCGCGGACGTGCTCTACCTGCGGTATTTAAACTCGGGCGTCTTCACGGACGCTTAGGCAGGCCGGTCAGGCTGGATACGGACCGACGGTGATGCTGATGTTGACAAAGACGGCTCTGATGACGTGTTGTCGATGACGCTTGGGCGCGCTCCATCACTTTCTTAAGGAACCAAGATTTTTTAAAAAAAATTGGCCTTATGGATAACTGGACAGAATGGGATACATGGGATGTCCATAAGTTTTTGGAGGGCATTTGAGTGGACAAGACTGGGATGATAAATTGAAAGAGTTTCAATGGATGAGTTTTTAATGGAATTTAAGTTTCAAAATTACAGATTCTACTTAAGGTTTAGAGAGAGAATTTTGGATTCTGGCGTGAGAAATTGTTGAAATATTCATATAGGGCTAAAAAGTAATTTAAAATGAAGGAAATAGATGTGGTGATGGTAAAAATTTAGATCGAGGTTCCTAGAGTGTTCATGCTTCTCTTTTGAGCTCCTAACACCTCTTCCTAAATGTAGATCCTTATATTTCACTAGCGTCAAGGATTTTGTATGCACGAAAAGGATGAACACTTCAAATCACTTAAATCAACTAGCTTAAACAACTAGGACCCTGAAAAACCTCCATATTCATTTTTTTATATTTTCTTTGTTTTCATTCCTTCTTATTTTCTCATTGGTTAAATTTTAATTTCTTAAGCTTCGTCATTTGAACGAACAAGAAGATGGATGAAGAATTAAAAAACAAAAAAATCATCTTAAATTTTTTAAATGTAACAAACTTCCTCTCCTAAATCTTCGCTCTTCTCTTTATTATTCTTCTACTTTATTTTACTGGGCCAGATGATGTAAACCGTGACGTCTCTGGGTTTTTCGCTAATGAAGGCAAAATACGTACTAATTGTTATTGTTTTTGTAATTTTTAATTTGCCTGAATCAAATAAACTTGAGAAATATATAGAAACTCACACAGATGTATAGTTAGCGTAAGGTTGTCTCCTTAGCGAGTGGCATTCAGATGTGAATTTAATAACTGAGTTATAGTCAAGAGGAAGTCATAATAGGAATAAAGATAGTGAAAGGTAACGAATAATAAGTAAGTAGTTAGTAAGTGAATGAGATATTAAATTGATGAGAGAACTAGATGTAAGAGATCGAATATTAGGTATTTAATTTATTGGTAGTAAGCTATATGAAAATGGGAGGTGGATGTAAGGATAATGATATTAAGATTTTAGTGAAATAGGGAATAAGAGCTTATACAGATAGGTAGTTAGTTTATAGAGATAAGTAGTTAGTTTATAGAGTTATTTATTTTAGTAAGAGGGAGTTAGAAGAACAAAAGAAAGAATAAATACTATACAGATAGGGGAAAGCGAGTATTGTAAATCGAATGATGGATTGGAATAGATGAGAATATATCTGTATGATTAAATTTTATGAATAGAGAAAGGGAGTGAAAGTATAGGGATTATTTAATTAGTAAGAGAACTAATAAGAAAGGTCAGAAGAGTATCTAAAGGTAGTATAGCTAAATAGATAGATAGAGGAATTATTATTTTTTAGTTTAGAACCGCACATTGGACAACATTATATTAAATCACATTGCACATTGACAAAGGCCTTGTGCGGTGCGATTGTGCGATTTTGGTCTGGTTTTTTGTTAGGTTATGTCTTTCCGTAACCCACTTTGAACTCACTCGTAGACGTGTTGAAACCCATTCTGAACCCTGAAGCAGATTTCTGGCGAGAAGTCGGCAGGTCCCACGTAGGTTCAGAGTGAGGAACTCTTCAGTTCCGGAGGTCGTCTCCAATGACGGAGCACTTGGCATCAATATTTGGCACCAAGAAGGATAGGGTGAACTGCCCATTCTACTTCAAGATCGGGGCTTGCCGCCACGGAGATCGCTGCTCAAGACTCCACGACTGGCCTACCATCTCTCTCACTCTTTTGCTCTCCAACTTGTACCAGAGGCTGGACATAATCACTCCTGGAGTGGACAGCCAAGGCCAGCCCATCGATCCCCGCAAGATCCAAAAACACTTTGAGGATTTCTACGAGGATATATACAAAGAGCTGCGCAAATTCAGAGAGATTGAGAGCCTCAATGTCTGTGACAACCCCGCCGATCACATGGTGGGAAATATGTATGTCCAGTTCAAATAAGAAGATCAGGCCGATGCGGCGCTGCGCGCGCTTCAGTGCATGTTCTACTCCGGCCACCCGATCATCGCCGATTTCTCCCCAGTCACGGATTTCCGCGAGGCTGCATGCCGCCAATTTGAGGAGAACAATAGCAACCGTGGGGGGTACTGCAACTTCATGCATGTGAAGCAGATTGGAAGGGAATTGAGGAGGAAGCTCTATGGCCGGAGCCGGAGGTCGAAGGGCAGCAGGAGTCAAAGCCGGATCCCGAGCCCCCTCCACTGCCGAGAGCCATCTCGTGACCATGGAGACTACAGAGATGGACATCGGTCAGCGCTTTTGTGCGATCAAAAAAATCGCACACTGGCCGAAAAAATCAGACAGGACCGCACGACTTCCGTACACTGGATTGATCCGCGGTCCCCTCATCGGTGGCCCCTGCCGGCCAGCCAATGAGGACACCGGCCGGGGGTGAAGGACAGGATTTCCCCCCACCGTCCAACCCTTATTAGAATGGGTTCAACAGCTGCAATTAAATGGCAGCCGTGGACCCATTCTCAACGGTGTACCCCCTTAGCCATGTCACTCGCTATTTGTAACCTCAAAAATAACATAAAAAATACATATTATATAGTTTTAAAGTAATAGCTATCACGCACAAATAACTTACCATGCAAATGAAAATATTATAGAATATTTTTTAAATCAATACTTTGGCTTTATAATTTTAAATTATATAATATTTGAATCCAACAATATTTCATATGCCACAATTTACATTTCAAATAGGCTTACATTTAACAATTTATATACAAGTCAGATGCATCACTGAATCCATTAAAATTTTATCTTTTAAATAGGCTTAACTTGAATGCAACAAGTCCATGAAGATTATTGAGTGCTTTATATGGCATCGTGCACCTTCATTATATGTGGAGACGTCATAATGAAGATAATGCAATGAAATATTTAGCTACAGCAATGAAAATGTCAGAGAAAGAGTTCTCCCATGACTTCCAAAAGTATAACTCCCAAGTAAGCTGACTGATTAGGGTTTGACCCTTGACCATACCCTGTCATTCTACGTGTGTCACATGGATGAGGAATTATACTTATATGATAGTCAATAATAGAAAGCTTCCATGTAAGGGTAGATGAGGATGTGATGCAGCTTGACACTTCATGTGGTGGTGATTCATCCCAGACAGAAGGTGACACTTATTTAGTAGATGATTAGGAGATTGAATGTTTTGCGGTTTGGAGTGTGCATCTAGATGCTTGACATTTACTAGGGTCATGATGACTAATTCAAGAAACGAAAAGAAAGCATATTTGATTCCATAAAAGGTGATTTCATCATCCTATTTTTTTTAAAGATCTGTGACAATTTTTTAACTTTTTATGTGCGAATATTTTTTGGATTTTCAATCACCACCCACATCAACAAGAGCTCCTTGGTGTCTCAGATCTTAGGACCACTTTAACTTCTGTGACACAAGAGTATTATTTATGAGTGGGTTGCCTTAACTAGAAAGATAATAATTGCACGTAAAATTTATCTGACAGGGGACTGGCATTAGGAATGAAATTATATGGAGGGAATTATTGTGAGGATTCAGATTTATTTGATACACTTAAAATTAAATCTTAATGGAAGTTAATTGTGAACATTAGACTAATAAATTGTGAATTAATTGAAGCTCATTTGTATTTAACTGAGTCGTCCAATAACAATAAAGGTAGAATTTGAACAGAGAATCTGGCATTGATGAATACAATTGAGTTTAAAGAATCCGAAGCGTGAATTAAATGGCACGACTTGCGGAGAGTTTGATTGGAATGAGGATACTATTTCGATTCAAACATTGGTTTTTGACTTCCATCCCTGAGAAAATCTCAGCGGAGGGTGAATTATTGGTAAAATTTGAATGGAGCATATCTAAGAAGTCCATATTGTCTAAACGAGGAGTTGTCAACCTGATTCATGGAAGTTCTAGTAAACGATGTAAGGAAAGGGTCTCTCCTAGGATAACCATTTGGGTTTTGTTTGTTTGGTTGTGAATCCTCATTATTCAAAAGGCCGGGGCTTTTGGGGCCCAATCAGTTGACACAGGTAGCAAGTGAGACTAAGGTTATGGAGAAAAGGATGTCACAAGACAAGATTTGGGAGTTACACAGACCTGAACGGAAATATACTGGAAGTTTTTTATCTTACATCCGCATTCCTTCGGGAGGATTTTAAGTAGTTGATAGGTATCTACTTTGTAATTAAGATGAATTTTAATCAATTCACCATCCTCTTGTGTGTTTTTCTAGAGACTAAAAACCAAATCATCCTTCACTGTACGTAGCCATCATGAATGACTCGGTTTTCACACCCGGAAATGTTGATCCAATGATAAATCATTCATTATGAAACATTAAATTTTTTCAACAAAATATATCAATTACAATGATGAAAATTAAATTCGATAACAAATTGTCATATATTTAATCATGATGAGACAAAATTGATTTTTTTACTTTCCCAAGTCTTTAACCCAAACAGTTTTCTCTATGAAGTGAAGATATCTCGGAAAATCATGTTGAATCAGTTTGTCCACCCGAGATTATACGTTGTATTAAACATGACTAAAAATAGTATTGACTTAATACGAAATGTTTGCATGATTTTAAAACATAAATCACCGGTTAAACTAGTGGTGCTACAATAGTCTTAAACTACAATAGTCTGTCATGGTGATGGTTGTCTGCAAGATTTATTGACTCAAATGATTCTGAGAGGATATGGTTTAATTCAGGGATCTCTGTGCAGTATCAGATCAAAACATTTTGACTGGAGGGGAAACGACAGAAGTTATTTGACGTGAATAAAAAGACCCTTTAATCTTCAAACTAAAAATAATACTTCCGCAAGTAGATATGCGGCTCACCTCCCTAGAGAAGATTAAAGAGAAAAATCATTTCCAAACCCAAATCTGTATGAATAGATTTGTTTTGCATAATTTTCATCTCAAACCTACAAATGGACGAGCAAAATACTTGAGAGCATCTTGAACACTCAAATTGGATAGTTGACTGCACAATGTTTCAGACATGCTCACAAAAATCCAACGGGTGACTTCTCTTTTTATCATCCGGGGAAGCAGTATGGTTCAAATTCAAAGTATCCACTTACGTCGCCTATTTGAGAGACTGGTAACTTCAAAAACGAAAACCTCTGAGAGAATCAAATTAATAAATGAATGCACAGATAATACCTCGGAAGGATTGAAGCGCTTTCAAAGAACTTTACACACGCCTCCAACTCAGAATCTCCCCACCCTTGCACAATATAGTAGAGTAACAAATATTTTCTCTCACCATGTGATTTCGGCCGAGATAAATAACACCAAGACCCACAGAACAGTGGATAAACACGCCTAGGCGAGCTGCGCCACTATATCGTCCAGAGATTTGAGCGTTTTCTCATAATAGACGTACGACTCGTACACCTTCGGCGTTCTGACGAATCTATCGAGCTGCCCACAATAACGTAGTCGATAATTTAGAGCTAAATATAGTAAATTTTTACAAATCCGGACGTCGAGTAACACGGGTCCGTACCTCGGTCATGTTATCGACCAGCTCGTTAGCGGTGGCGACGAAGGGCTGACGGCGGCTCTCGGGGAGGCCTTCCATGGCGTTCTTGAGGTCGGCGGAGAGGTAGGCCATCTTCGAGCGGACGTAGAAGAGGACGTATCGCCATGACATGGTCTCGAGCATTGGCCTCATCTCTCTCAAACCTTGCGCAGTTTGCCTGATGCGCGCGGCCGACTCTTCAGGCGATAACGCGGGCTGGAAGTACTTCTCTCTCACGTAGGATCTCGCCCCCCACGTCTCTGCATTTGCCAAGGGCGGCAGAGCAACGGTAGCAAGGAACGAAGCGGCGAGTGCCCATCGGCGAGAAGTTCTTGTGGGGACTTCGCAGGAGGGTGGGCAAGTAGAGCTGCCGCCCGGAGACTGTAGCCGGTGGTCGGAGGGCTGGCCGGAGCAGGCTTGGCATAAGAGTAGCTGCATGGCGAAGCCGCCCATGATAGTGAACTGGACTTAGTTTTTTGATGCGATGGTGGCGGTGGCGACTTCGGCTACGGCAGATTCAGAGATGGGTTGTTCTTGGGTTGCCGATCTGAGGAGGGACTTCCTTGGTGCTGCTGTGAGGATGGGTTTGCGCCACGTGTTCGTCTTGTTATCCTCTTCGAGTAGACGAATTTCGAGGGATACCCCCGGGAGGATTTTGTATGGAAGTTTATTAGCTCGAGGGCTGATTGGGAACGGATGGCATTGGTCTGACGCTTTTAATTTCTATCCTGTTTTCTTTCTTTTTTGCTTTCCCTTTGTTTTTGAATTTCTTTTTCAAGGAGGGAATGGCAGACATGAGACAACAGTGCCAACATTTTTTTATATGAAAAGTGAAGTCATTCTTAGGTTGTCTCCATGTTGGGACTAAATACTTGCGGAAGCATATTTGAAAGTAAACAAATGCAGAAGATAGAGAGGATGATCACTGATCCGATACAAGGAAAACACTTGAGACATTATCGTCGGCCTCGTCATGCCCTCACGTCGTCCCTGAACATATGCATTGGTCTGGCGCTTTTAATTTCTCTCTTTCCTTTTTTTTTACATTGCCTTTTGTTTTTTAATTACCCTTCTGTAAGGCAGTCAGGGAAGGGCAGACAACTGTGGTAACATTTTTTTTCTGAAAAGTGAAGTACTCAACAAGTCCTTTGTGCCAAATCCTTCTTCTAGGATCATGAAAAGTACTCAACAACTCTAGAGATCTCATTGTGTTTAGTATGATAATTACAGCTAATTTTTATACAACATCCCTTTGAAGTCTGAAAGCACATCTTTAGGTTAGTGTTTGATTATTTTAAAAATTGAACTTATTAGATATCTGGAAGTTTTCATAAATAATAGCTTCTCTTGGTATAAAAATCATCCATAGACAGAAATATTCTCCATGAAAATTTGTATGCACTCAACTTATACCAAAACATATATGCAATGCCTCTTCGGAAGTGATATTGCCATTACATGGCTCAAATAGCATCCCACTCAGAGCTCTCTAAAACCACAAATAAGTGCAACCACATGAAACATGCACACAGTCATGCTTGTGTGATGCGGATAAAACAGCACATGTTAGGGTTTCAAAGCTAATTAAAAATCAGACATAAAACTCACACGTACCTTCAAATTCAGGCCAAACTTGTGAAAGACCTATAAGATGGTTTCATTTACATTCTCTCCACTTTTGAGCCCTTCATTTTCCAAATGGCAATAGCCCACCCCCACAATGCCCACAATTTATCCACCTAATATACCTTAACATTCAAGAGTGTAATTTTCTTCTCCAAAATCCATCCATCATGGTAGATCACATCATCTATTTTTTATAAGATCATCTCTATATATATATGTAAATCTTCTCATATTTGGCTTTCATGACCCCAATGATGGAGATATCATAGTATTATTGAGATATATATATCATCAGGAATATTAAGTAATTCTATATATCGATGTTCCATGGAGAGTCTTTTAGACATGAACCATGCAACTTTCTTTTTTCTTTTTGCCAAGATGTAGGTTAGTGAAATAATCCTTTCAGGATGACATCTTATCAACAATGTCACTCACTTGGCCCATTGATGGACCCAAAATTAGGGATAAATATGCCATTTAAGGTTTCTGGTTTATACAACAATATTTATCATTTCCATACGAGCATAGAGCGAGTAAGGGTCGCATCGACATAGAGAAAGTATTAAATAAGGGAATTGTATATTTTATTTCTATTTTTATGATTTTATATTTATTTTTTAAAAACTAATTAAATAGAAGAAAACTAGGGAAAAGAAATTTAAAATAATTATAAGAATGTCAGAAAATATTATTCCACATTAACCCAATTTATTAAGATTTTATAGAATAATTTTGAGAATTTTACACTTTATAGTAGAAGAATACTAGTTAATGCTAACCTTGGTCAACACTTTGGGAGCACTGGATGACGGTAGACAGAGATGGATGTGAGTGGGGTGGAGTGGACGAAAGGGATATTGTGCTGATTGCAATAGAGATGATAGCATATATGTGCCGACGAGCGATAGAGTGTGGGCGAGTGACGACAATAGTTTTACTGTCACTGGGGTGAAGGATATGGACCCGGATATGTACCAACAAGCAGCAGAGTTGAAGGTGGTGTGCTTAAGAGTAGAAACCTAGCCTACCGGTAATGATAACCTAGGAAAAAGGACAAAGATGTGACTTAGAAAAAGACGAAGATCAAACTAACCTTCTCGCCCTGTGCCCAACCGGCCGAGTGGTGTTTTTTCTTCACGTGTCTTGATCTGAACATCATTCCTTCAATCCTTCACTCTTTGCAAGAACAGACCAAAACTGGATTTTGAATCAGCTAAACACTCCGCTAATCTTAATTATGAACAAAATCCAAGGGTGTTTTTTTACAATGATGGAGGGTTCTATTTTTAGATCCAAGATCGTGGATGGATAAGAGAAGGTAAATGTGTAATTACCTTCCAAATTTCTGCCCAAAACTCCTTCTAGATTATTAGATATCATTGTTTCAATTTGGAGAGATCTAAGCCATCCGATTTTCTCTCTCCTCTGATTTTCTTTCTCCTCTCATTTTATTTCTCCTCTTAATTGTATCATAGATTGTCAGCTGGGCATGAACTTCTGGGAGCCAAAAAAGTTAATTAATTCATTGAAAAATATTAAAATAAATTCTATTTTATATTTTCTGAATTATAAAATTATTTTCTTTATAAATTTAACTTCAGAAAATTCCATAAAGATATTAGAAAACTCAGAAACATCAGAATATCATACAAAATAATAAACCCTTTAAAATATTTAAATATATCTAAATATATATTTTCTCACTTGTGAAATTATTTTATTCATGAAATTGATGTCATAAAACTATGTTGAAATACCACAAAATAAATAAAAATTAGAAATTCATTATTAAATTTAAATAGGTCACTTTAAACTTAATGACATGGATTTATGATAATTTCAAGGAGAATAAACACATAACGTGCATGAAATTACTACGAAAGTTAGTATGTTATTTGTTATTATCACCTATCAACCCTGTTTTGGGGTCACCTTTAGAAAATATCATAGAGCTTGAGGCGAATAGAATATAACGTATTTATTCCAAGCTTTGTATCAAGGCTTTGGCAGATAATACATGTGTAAGGTTTTCACCCAATTAAGTTGAAGGGCTTTAGTAGCTTCAACATTTTTTTCATCATGATCCTACATTGCCTTTATTATTACTAAAAAATATCTCAAGATTCCTAGATGATTGTTCTAAATTTGGAGCAGTAAGTTGTTGCTACAATGACTACAGAACATGGGTTTTGAAAAAATCAAGTATAGATACATAATTAAAGAGAAAATAAGTTCATGCAATGGACACAAGAAAAATCAGATATAGAATCAGAATTAGTAAAATAATTAAGCATCAATGTACAATTTTAAACTCCCAAAACCCACCGCACCTCACTCCCCCACCACCCTCACTTTTGAGCACCCGTACCATTTCCCCTCTCACCATCTCACCAATCATCCCCCTTCACAAGTTTAATTTAAGGGTTAGCTAATAATATTTAGTTAAATGTGAAAATTAATTACTCAAAAATAAGATGCAAGTTAAGGACTCAATTGGATTAGGTTTTATCGAAGTGATTAACAATAAACTTTAATGATTCACTCAATGAAAGACAAAAAAGAATCATACTGAACTTTTAAACCAAATGAATAAATCACCTCGGCTTAGATTGAGTTCATGATTTCTAAGTCCCTCAATCGAGATATATTGAGATGTTAACGTGTGCAGCCTCTAAATATATCTATACAATTATGGACACATCTGATCTCCTCCATTTCATTGACCCACTATACCAATCTAACATCATAATTTTGTCATTCAGATCACATCGAGTGGGGAGGGTGCCGAAGGAGACAAAGGAAGAAGGATAGCCACTTGAAGAAATATTATTTAAAAGACTTTATTAAGGACTTCCTTCTATTTCTACTAAATGAGAACTTTGATGAAAACCCTAACTTTGAGTATATCATCCAACATCTAGAAGACCATTTGTATGTGACCCTCTAGTCCAATGTATCATGCAACCTAATATCAGAAATTTCCACAAAACCTCTATTAGTCAACCTAATTAATTAAATATCTAAACATATAGGTTAATTATTCAAATACATATTTAACCTACTCGATTGGCTAAGCTTCAAGGCCGTGAGGTGCCAGGCTACACCTTATCCTTAGAATATGCAAAGGAGTATGTTAACTCTCTCATGGAACCTTACTACCATCAGTTATTGTGTATGTTTAGTTCTTTGTTCACTCGATGATCCTTGGATGACTTAGGGTATGGTAAATCCTCAAACCCTAACTGGTCATACTGATTAGTACTTATCTGCTTGAAATTATTTAGATAACTATTCAATGATACTCCATTGCATTGACCAAAAAATTCAACACATTATTGATAACATGCATTTTTAGTACTTTAATCTGATCATATTTACATGTTTATTTGCATTAAATCACTTATATTTGCATGTTATCAAGCTTAAAATGATTAAATCTATTTTAGAATGATTTTTTGATTTTTCTGAATTTTTATGCATTTTTGGAGATTTTGCTAAGAATAGATTCTAAAAGAATATAACTTTTGAGATAGAATATGATTCGTCTGGATTTTTTAGACATTAAATTTGGAGAGGTATGATTTTTATATGTCAAAAGATATATTTATTTGTATTTTTTTTTGGAAATTATTTTATTTAATATGAATTTTAGAGATTTTCCAGCCTTTATTTTATCTCACGCCGCCACGTATCGCCGTATGATTCGTCAAACGTCAACGAGTCACAGCTACCACTGATGATTGGCGACAGCCAATCATTGCTTCACAATTTGTGAAGCGATGATTGCAATTAAGACTTACACGTCGAAGTTTGAATTTTCTGACGCAAGGATGACGTGAACCAATCAAAAAAGGAGGCCTTCTTGCAATAAATGCGTGCGTGGGTCAAGGCACAAAATGACAAAACTTTACTTTTTCTTTGTTTTTTTCCTTCTTTTTCTTTGGTACTACGGCGGGCGACGTGGCTGCACCACACAAAGCCACGTGTACACGTGGCCCGCACCGCACAGCTACCGCTGATGATTGACATGGCGCATGCATGGCAGCCGCTAAATGGATTAAAAACAAAAAAAACTGATGTGGCTCACACTGACACGCCGCTACGTCAACCGCAGAAGGAATAAGGAAAAATAATTAAATTATAGAAGTATTCTAAGATTCTCTTTTATCTTTTTTCCAAATGCTGGTACATGTGGCGTGGAAGACAAGAAGTTTGTGCGAAAGATGAGAAATCTGAGCGCAGAAGACGAGGAGATGCAGAAATTTAGAATGACGTGAATGTTTAATCAAAAATGAAAAACGAGGAAGCGGAAGAGGAAGAGAGAGAAAAAATCAAGGGCTAGGATTGCTCTAACTTTAACTGGCCATATCTTTTGATCTACAACTCCGATTGAGTTGAAATTTTCAGCACTGCTTTGTCTTCCCCTCCTCTTTCCATCTATTCCCATACGATCTATAAATAGAGGCCTGGATCACTATGAAATTCATCCTCAACTTCCTTCCAACTTGTGTGGGCTGATTGAAAGATAGTGAGTTTTGATATCCATCAAGTGTGTTCTTGGTGTCTTGCGTGTGTGGGAGAAGCATTAGAGAAGAGGGGGAGCTTACCGGCACTCACAAATCACCCTGATCTTGGTGAAAGATAAGGATCTAAGGTAAGCATCTTCACCTTAAGTTGCTTTCTCTCGACATTAGTGTTTGGTTCATTAGGGATTACTATCCACTTTTTACTATCATAACACCTTCTTACGTTCCTCTTATCTCGTCTCTATCCTTTCCATCACAACATTATACATTCAACCACTACCATATTGTTCACATTCTCTATCTCATCGGCATATCGTTACGCAAAATTCTATGTTCACTTACTCTTTTCTCTACTAAGTTAAATTAAAATATAACTGTTACGTCATTTTACTCGATAGTTCACACATTCTACTCTCGTCGTCATCTCTTCTTGAGTTGATCATCACTATAATATGAAATTAATTCCTTAATCATCATTCCCTATGGAGACGATCCATACTCATCTCTAGCTAAATATTTTGAAGTAAGGTTACATATATTTTTATTGAATATTACCAACAACGAATTAAAACCCCTAAAATTGCGACTATCAATTATCTTCCTTGAGATGAGTCCTCTTATGACGAGGGCAGAGAATCCCATGTTCACCACTCAACCATCTTTGGAAAAATTTTACCACATCTGAGATAAGATAGCTTGAAATTCCATTGATAGGAATTTGAAGGTCATAGTCAAAGCACAAATGTCCACTCACAAATCATGTTTAGTGTTTCAGATGTAATGACCACTTACACAACAATGATGTGAATCAAGTTGATTGATAGTTTGATATCATACCATTCATGGATTCATACGGATCAATTCAATAGAATCTTTCCCCAAGATTGCACTCACTATCTATTATTAGTGTCTCCACACTTATGGTTGTAAGATTCGCCATACTCAACATATTACTGTAACTAGATAATGATAGTATCTCCATATATTGTGATGTCCTTCGTAAGTATCATTTGAACATACATAGTCATATTTGATGGAAATAGATGTGGCCGGTAAGCCAATCACACATCCACATCTCATTCCGTGTTCATTAATAGAATATATTCATTATAGTGCATGTGTGATGCGTATAATGAAGTCCATGAATACATGATCAAACTTAGTGAATTATGATAAGATCGTAATACGGAGATCACTACTCTTTAAGCATGTGTTCTAAACATTCCTATTCGAAGGATACGCAAGAAGGACATCGAAGTATCCAGATAGAATAGCACTATCTAGCCTCACTCATCATGGACGTTCCCGTAGCCATTAATGTGGAGACACTAAGGATAGATAGTGGGTGCTCTTTAGTGGAAAGAGTTCACTGAATTGGTCCGTACGAATCCCTGAATGGTATTATACCTAACTGTCAATCAGGTTGATTCACGTCATGTTTGTGTAAGTGGTCCTTAGACCTGAGACACCAAAGACGTCTTGTGGACGGATAGTTGTACTTTCGCTATGGCCAACGAGTCTCTAATCATGGGAATCTAAACAGTCTTAGTTCGGGTACATCAAGAAGTTCACGAAAATGATTGAGTGGTCAAGATGGGATCATCCACCCTCGGTATAAGAGGTGACAGCTCAAGGAAGACGATGTGATGAAGTCCTTGGCCAAGGCAGTGAAATATTGGAGAAGAGTTCTCCGATGATTTCCGAATGCATCAGTACTAACTCGGATGATCGATTAGGGTTTGACAGTTGACCATACCCTAAGTCCTCCAAGGAGCGTCAAGTGGATGAGGGATAATACAGACAAAGTAACTGATGATGAACAGGTTCCAAGAGTGAGTCGATACACACTCCTTAGTATCTTCTAGAATACGAGATGTAGCTTGGCACCCCACGTGTTGGAGACTCGACCTATCGATTGGATTAAATGATCTGACGTTAATTAATCTATATGATGATATAGTTAATTAATTTGGAAGGCCGATAAAGGTTATTGGGCCGCTGGAGTCATTAACTAGACTGATACATGGGCCTAGAGGGTCACACGCAAATGGTATTTTGGACGTCTGAAGATTTACTTAAGTTTTGGGAGTTTTAATGAAAAATACCCACTTAGTATAAATAAGGGAAGGCCCTGAACAAAATTCACCCAAGCCAGAACTGTTCAAGGGCCTTTCCCCTTCTTCTCCCTTCTCCCCACGCCACCTCTCCAATCCCTATGCGATCAGGACGACGTAACGAAGACGACAGAGAAAGAACGGGGCTCGTCAACAAGAAGGAGGAGATCCGACGTGCCAAGGATCACGTGGATACATCTAGTGGCTGCAAATTTGAGTAGCTCGACTCAGCTCGCTCCAAGATTCAAGAAATCATAGATGCAATCTGTGTAAAGGTACATTGTTTCAATGGTTTTGTTGATGTCGTTCGATTCGTTCAAGTCTTCCGCTGCAAATCATTTCAATTTATTCATCCATATCTAGGCCTCTAGAACCCAAAAATATTACATGTCGTAACTATATTAAGATTTCATTATAATTAATTTTCTCATTGGATGTATTACTGGACTTCATTAATAACCATGCCATGTTCATTACAATCATATGCTTGCATACAACAGTGTCCAATATAAAGTAAAAAAATCTCAATACTAAATCATAGAAGTTAAATGTGCGGACATAGTTCTTTGTAATATTGATATTATCAAGGATCAAACACAAATTATAATATATTAATCATGTTAAATCTTACAAAAATTGCATGATATCCATTATATTGATATCAGATCATATTTTGGTGGTAAACATAATAAATATTTGAATGATATGGTAGGATATTTAGAAAAAATATGATCATAATTAAGGGTTTTAAGTTTTTGGAAATATAGGGCTTAATAACCTAACTTCTCATAATATATCAAATGATGAGCTCATTTCTAGGAACTATCATGTTCAGTGGGTTATTTGGATGTGAAGTAGTAGACCTTTTTAGAAATAAAATGAATATCCATTTTTATTTGTGTTACCTAGAAAATAAATAAATTATAAATATGGATCATATGTATTTTCTTTGGGATTTAACTAACTAGAAGCACAATTAAATGGATTAGTATTCTTTTCTCCTATTTTTAATCAAAATTTATAATATTATTTATATTTTATCCTGGGATTCTAGAAAGACATGTAATTGTGCTTATAGTTAGCTAAATCCCACTAAAAATACATATGATCCACATTTCTCCTCATGATAAATTATTCTTGAGTTTCCTTAAGTGAGTGGGTAATTAAGCTCAACATGAGCCAAGAAACATTAATAGAATAAGATTGTACAGTAGAAATGAAACATCTATCATATTCTTGTATTTTAATTTCTTGTTAATTTTATTTTATGCATTAGGGATCATGATTATTTTGGGTGTACCAATACATTACAAGCATAAGGTTTTATATATACATGGTCACTATTAATATTAATCATCTATGCATCAACCCTTACACACTCTACTTCGCACCCGCCGTCCTAAACTATTGTACTTGAGGACACTTTCCAGTTTAAGTTTTCAAATTAAAACCTCTAGTGTTAAGTGAAACTCCCAAATTTTTAATGATTCGAAAGACATATTTAAAAGGACTATGGGGTAAAGAGTCCATAATTTATAAACAATAAGAAAAGGCAGATAGAAAATCATGAAATCGGCAGAATGTGTATACAATATTAAGATATATATATATATATATATATATATATATATATTAAAGATAATAAAAAATAACTTAGATTAAAATACAGGTACAGGTTTTAAGTAAGAAGATTATAAAGACAGAAGAGGGAAAATAGGTCACAATATGGTGATCAATTATCTTTGAAAATGTATTATATATATACCTATTTCAAGGATGCTCTCCATTGACATCAAAACATGTGGATAGAATAGTACTATATAATCGACTCAGATGATGAGTTTGGCTTATAGTCTAGCCATTAGTGTAGACACACTAAGTGATGGGTATTATGCAGTTGTCAAGCAAATCACATGACCATATTTTTATTTTAAGTGCATTGAATTAAATATTTCTTAATTATTATTCCCATGCGATGTTTATAATGAAGCCCATGAATATGTGCAATGACTTAGAAAATTATAATAAGATTATAATACAGACATCACTAGTCTTTAAGCATGCATTCTAAATAATCATATTTGATGAATAGTCAAGATACACTTCGAATTAACTAGATAGGACAGTGTTATATGATATTACTTATATGATATGTATGGCTGATCATATGGTTGTTAGTGTTGAGACACTAAAGACACATTGGGCGCTCTTTAGAGAAAGAGTACACTGAATTGATCCATATGAATCCTTGAATGGTATTATACCGAAACAACAATCAAGTCGATTCATATCACGGTTGTATAAGTGATCCATTGACCTTAGACACCAAGGGCATTTTGTGGATGGATGATTATGTTTTTCATGTGAGTAATGAGTTTTAAACAATGTGAGAAGTACACGAAGATGATTGAGTGGTCAAGAGGGGATCATTTTACCATCGATATTGACTCAAGCAAAATGATGCAGCTAAACATCTAGCCAGGGTTGTGAGGATATTGGAGAAGATATTCTCTAATGATATGTGATATGCATCGGCACTAATTGAATGATGGATTAGGGCTTAATGATTGACCATACCCTAAGGTGTTTAAAGGTCTCTAGCGGATGAAGGGTTACGCATATGCTGTAACCGATGGTGGTAAAGGTCCCACGAGAGAGTTATAACACGACATTGTATCTTCTAGAGCATGAGGTGTAGCCTGGCACCCCTCGAGTCGGAAACTTAACCTATCGATTGGCTTAAAGTATATGTTGGTATAGTTAATTGATAAGGTATGGTTAATAAATATTATTGGGCCACTATAGGGGCATTGGTGGATATCATTATAATTAATGGATTTTCACGATTTGGGTGCTCGCACCCAAATTGTACAGTTGTATCACATTACGCCATTTTCTTCTTTATTCCCCTTCTTTTTCTCTCTCCCCCTCTTTCAGGGGTGACGTGACCTAATCCTGATCATTACCCCCCTATCTTCAACCCAAGCTTGACGAATGATTCTTGATGCTTCCCAACCTCTTCGATGACCCAAACCTCCTATATCAGAGTGGAAAAAGATCTTGGACAATTTTTATATGGATAAATTCCATGCTTGAACCAAAACCTTTGGCAATGAAATTTTGGAGGAACAACCTCAATCCAACATCAATAGGATCGATTCCTCATTGCATTCAGGTTAGTAAAAAATTAGTTCATTGAATCGATACTTAGTTAGTAACAAATTAGTTCATTGAACAAATACTTAAGCTTCATCTTATCAGATGGGATGGTGGAAAGGGATCATTTTGTCTAACTGGTTTATTCAATCAGTTGCTTTGATAGAAATCAGTTGATTCAATCTACTAAGTTGACCCTAGGCTGGCAGAGTAGACCTGATTGATGAAGTTTAGGTGGGAATTTTGGGCTGTGGTTGTGCACAGGGGTGATGGCGGTTGCAAAAATTATGGTTGGCCACATGAAATTGGGGTCGTGAATGATGGTAATGTGCAGAGAATTCCTAGAACTTTTGATACATGTGGAATTTTTCAATGGGAATCAATTTGTGGTAAAGCTTAATATCTAGGCTATTGATCAGAAGGATAGAGTGCCCAAAATTATGGATTTATCATGATGAAAAGGGAAAAGGGTCTCACAAATCTCTCTGTCAATTGCCCTTTCCTCCAATACCCTTCCCATCCTCTATAAAAATATTTATCCCTTACTCTTTGCATGCAATGGATCTTATATATATGAATCACTCTTTTCCAACAATAGTTGAGAACTAAATGCAAGGATGAAAGTTAAAAATGAGACAAAAGAGTGTCAATAGAGGTGTTCCGGTACTCTCAGCCCTTGGATTTGATCAATTTAAAATGCATTGTCAAGACGACTCGATGTCTAGCTCCTAATCCACATTACTTGATGGTAAAGATCCGTAAAATGACTCCAGTTACCAAATTCTCATATCAAGAAAGATTCCTCCATTTTACTTGTCTTTCTTAACATGTCTAATTTGGGTCTTAACATCCTTTTTGATTTTTGATCTCCTCACATATTCCAGGTGGTAATTTTGGCTTCTCTATCTATTTCAGATGATTAAAAGGCTTCTCTTTTTATCATATGTGACTACATAGTTTTCATTAAATCCAAGTGTCCTGTATTTAAAATAAATTTGAATAATTTTAATATTCTTTCCACTTTTCATTTTACTCAATTGGGGTTAACATCATATTCATATTTTCTTTTAAAACCATTTATTAACCATAAATGATATCTAATTCGTGTAAATCAGATAATATGAATGGTTAAATTAAGAATAATAACACACTTTTATTGTCAGTAATAAAATTTTATCATGTAGGCCTTGGGAACTACAGATTAGGAGAGTGCAACAGACCGTGGTCATTAACCTCAGTTCCAATGTAAGATCTAGTGGTTTAAAGGATGATTAAAGATCCCAAAGGGTGTTCTCACCTAATGCCTTTAAAACAAGTACATGCGTATTTTTTGATGGAATGATCTAAGACCTAAAAGCCAGTCTCACATTCCACATCTCATTCAGTATTCATTTAATAAAAATATATTCCATTTTTATGTGCATGCCATGATTAGAACAATTTACAAGGATAAGTGTAATGATAAGTGCATTATGACGATATAATTGTATGGAGATCACTTATTTTTTAAAAATGGAATGATGATGCCTATAGATATATATTTAAGATACTAAAAAAAACTTCAAAATAGCTAAATAGAATAACAGTATCTACTTGTGCTCATAGAATAAGGATGGTTGATCTCATGATTGTTTGTGTGTAGACTTAACAAGAGATGTTCAATACTCTTTAGATAAAAAGTTCTCTGAATTGATTTGTATGAAGCTCTATATAGTTTTATACCTAAATAAGAACCAGATAGATTTGTGTTACAAATATGGATAGCTGTGTTTTTATTAAGATGCGGTTTGATTGTGGGATTTTAAACACTCCCCGCTTCAATACAGCAACAAGCCCACAAGGATGATTGAGTGGTTAAAATAAGATATTCCATCCTCAATAGAAGATAAGTGTTGGGTTTTTTGGCCATGGTGAAGATCTCATGCTGTAGAACTAAATAAGAAATTAATGGACCTTCAATGATAATGCGATGATTGAATATCATTGCACAGAATCAAATTTTCTATCTTTTTGGTTTCTGAAATCTCTCATCATGAGCATAAGTTTTTTTCCAACATCCAGAAATATCCACATGTTCATTAGCACATCTCAAAAATCTCCTTGTCTTCAGTGTAGTCATACTCAAGTATCATATGGATAGAAATATTTGAGATATATTTATAAATAGCAATTGTAATATTGTAGATTATTATTAACTAATCATACTTATTATGGGGATTCATTATAATCATTGTACCTATATGATAATTAATATGTTTTTATTATGATGCTAACCCAGATGTGGAATGTGTGATTGACGTGGTGCCATATTTAATTACATTATATTTGCAGCTCACCCTATCAACTGGTCAAATATATTCTAGATTAACAAAACTATATGCCAAAAATGGTCGATTAATTAGACTGTCCAATAGAGAATTATTGGACTTATGGAGTTATTAAATCTCCTAGAGTGGTGCCACACATATGGTTATTTCAATGCTAGAGGATATATTTGAGATATAAACATCTATGAAAGATCCCATAAAGTATAAAAGGATATAAATACCTACGCAAATTTAAATTTGAAATCCCATGCCTCTCTCCTTGAGTGTCCTCCCCTTTTGGTGTAACAAGAACGATTATAAGATGATTCCCGATTGATTGTGATGTATATTTGAGTAGAAGACAAGGAGTTCTAACATATTGAGCACATGGTGATTCAATCATCAACATGATATTGATTTTACTTTAAAGGCATGTTGTGATCTTTTGTATTCTACTATCCATATCATCTCTGAATCAGAAGCCATGGCCACAAACTAACAGTGGCATCAAAATCAGATAGCTACCATGATTGACATGAAAATGTGTCCTCCTTTATATATGAATGATATGCAAAAGGGTATGGTTGCCATCTTGAAATGACATGCTTGAAAATTCTTGAGGAGCCTCGGATGGAAAATGATCTGGTCTGATATAGTTCACGCGTCATGGGGCCCATTAGTGGATCCTAGATGCCACAAATTCGGTACCACCCAATTAAAAAATTGCGTGGCCTATGCATTAAGAGATCTAAGGTGGATTAATCAGGTCTGACCTGTTGCCTTAAGTCACGAGGCCTATTATAATGGATTCCAGCTAGTGCACTTGAAATGAGACCTCTTCTGTAAATTGTAGTGCATGCATAATGGGTAAGGCCAAGTGGGGAATATTAGATTTGACCTGATCTGAAAATGGTGATGGGAATCATGACCCCAATCAACAGGATCCCAACTCAATTCCTCAGCAGAATATCACATCAGATATATATTAAAAAATGAAAAACTAGAAAAAACTAAAGACACCACCCTTTCATTGATCCAATTTGTGATTTATTAGTTTCTTGAGTAAACCTCGTAAAGCTGTTTATATGTCCAAAGTCTATAAGTATCTACACAATCTTCAGCATATTGGATCTTTTCTTCTTTCCCTCAAACTCTAATGGTGCAAATAAGATATCCTCTCCACCAAATCCCACTTGAAACCTCTCTTGGGAAGAGGAAGAGAAGAAAGTGGGTCCTACAATTGACTTGCATGGGAATCCAATGAGGTTTCCCACTCTATTTCTACGCTTCAAGAAAATTTACATGAAATCCCCTAAAAGACTTAACAAAGATCTGATCTCTAGGAACATTTGATTGAGGTCCTGAAACTTAGTTTATATATCCACCAATGTTCGAGAATCACATGTGTGTGACCCTCTAGGCGCATGAGTTAGTCTAATTAAGAACTTAATGACCCAATAACCCCTACATGTTACCTTATTAATTGGTAGGTTGAGTTACCAGCCTATGAGTTCCAAGCTACTTGTGTTCTGGAAGAAACAAAGGATTATGTCAACTCTCTCAAGGAATCTCTATTGTCATTGAATATTTTGTATGTATAATACTTCATATGTTATATTGTTTAGAATAAAAAAGGGTATCATTAACTTTTAAACCATAATTGGTCATTCTACTTAGCACTAGTGTATGGAAAATGCATTCAAGAATACCTTCTTCAATAACTGTACTACCTTGGTTAGATGTTGAATTACATATGCTTCTATGTGTCAATCCCATCTAATACTATGAGTGGGTGATCTCAACTCAACCATAGAATCACCTTCATTGACTCACTGGTGTATCCAAACTAGGTAAATTTGGAACTTCATGCACAAAGACTCGTAAGTCATAGTCAAAATAAAATCATTTGTTCACAAAGTCTCTTTGATGACTCATATCTAAAGACCCTTATACAATTGTGAGTTGAATTCTCTTGATAAATGCTACATGTCATACCGTTTATGGATTCATACAGATCAAATCAGTGAACTATTTCTTCATTCAGTGCCCACTATATATCCTTAATGTGCTTTTAATAATGGTTGTGGGATCAGCCATACTCATCTTATGACTAAGACAAGACACTATTCCATTCACATATTTTGATATCCTTTTGAGTAGAAATATTTCCAGCCATGAAGCCAATCAAATATTCCATATCCTATTTAATTTTCATTTATACGATGTATTCATGATAGTGCACATATGATAGTTATAATGAAGTAAATATGAATACATAGTCTGACTTACACAAAATTTAAGATGACACCAAGATACAAAGATCTCGTCTTGAAGCATGTGTTCTAAATACTCGATAAAGACATCGTATTAAAATGTCGATTGAGTTTATTTACATCATGTTTGTGTATGTTATCATTAGACCTCAAACACCTCATATATTTTATGGATGGACAGTTGCAATTTGACAATGACCTATGAGTTCCTATTCATAAAATTTTAAATTAGTTTAGATCAATTATGTAGCAAGAATTTGATGAAATGATTGAGTGGTCCAAATGGGATCGTCGGCCCATAGTACAAGATGTGATGGATCAAGTAAAAGGATGCAATGAAGCCCTTGACCAAGGTGGTGGAATATCGCAGAACAATTCTCCAACTATTTTTTAACACATTAGTGCTAACTCAAATGACTAATTAGGTTTAACAATTAACCATACCCAAAATTGTCTTAGGAGCTTCAAGCAGATGAGAGACTATACATATAAAGAAACAGCAACACAAAGGTTTCATGAGTTAGTCAGCACACTAATTTGTATCTTCTAGGCACCCCACAAGATGGAAAGTCAACGTATCGATAGGTTTAAATAAACTGATCATTTATCAATCTTTATCTGATGATATCGATAATTAATTTTGAAAGCCAATAAATGTTATTATATCCCTATAGTCGTTAACTAGACTAGTAAATGGGCCTAGAGGGTCACACAAAAATGGTCTTTTGGACATCAGAAGATATACTCATAGTTTAGGGGTTTTATGAAGAAATTCCTACTAAGTATAAATAGGGGAATGCCTTGAATAAATTCACCCTAGATAAATTGTTAAGGTTGATCATCCTTCTTCTCCCTTCTCCCCTTAGCTCCTCTCCACTCCTGATGAGATGAAAACATCATAAGATGACAGCGAAGTGATAATTGTACACATCAAGATGAAAGATGAGATTAGACATGTGGGGATCACATGGATATATCTAGAGGCTGGACATATGAACAGCTCAACAAGTTCTCTTGAGGAAATGAGAAATCATTGTTTTGCATAGTGTTAACTTGCGATCATGACATGCATTATCATCATTCATGAATGAAATTAATGCATAATTCACATGACTTTATGCACGTTATCATGCATTGTGAGCATTTTTAGCATTTACCTCATTTTATCACTCATGTGCTTAATATTTGCTATTTAGGTGATAATATGAGTAAATTAGGAGGTTTGACCTTTCACAAGGTCAAACCGTGGTCAATTAATCAATTCTTTTGAGTGATGATGTGCAGGAGCCAAGATGAATAGAGTTCAAGGCTTTAAGGGGCAATTCGCAGACTGAAATTCTGACCAAAGTGCATACTTTAGAACTAATTTTGAATGGCTAAATAATGTTGTTCTAATGTGCAGGATCAGTGATCTTAAAGATGTTTGAAATCATAAAAATCTAGAAAAAAATCTCACTTAATTTGGATATTTCTATAAAAAGGTATGGCTGTTCGAAAATAAGAAAAAAAAATCATAAATCACTTTCGAGATTTTTTATAATTTTTGTAGGAAGAGCGTTTTGGGCTGTGTCGATCAGTGCTAATGGGCCGCGATGAAGCCAAGAGTTAAAAGAGGGTTGGTTCACTAGAGGCCTAGCTGACGTGGAGACTAAATGGGGTGCCACGTGGCGCGCACATAGGGTGCCAGCATGGGGTGCATGGGGAAATATTTCCTTCATTTATATATATAGGTGCCCTTAGGACTTTCTATTGATAAAGTTGCGTCAGTTTACATGCACGTTATATTCAGTTTTTATTTCGATATGTGACTAGACTTTATCTTTCTCGCAGGCGATGTGGCACGATGTGGCGCGTCCGATGGCTTCATCAGACGGGTAAGAGAATTAGTGCACCCAGGTTACAGCGTATCACAAAAGGACTCACAGACGTGCCGCGATCTGATTGGTCCCGCGAAGAAGCGAAAGAAAATTAAATAAATAAAAGAAGAAAGAAAGGCAGAGATCGACGGCGAAATCAGCCATCAATCTCGCCCACTTAGAGATGTATGGCGGGAGTTTGGTGGCGGCCCTAAAGAAAACCGATCGCCAAACTCCCGAGAGAGGGTTTTTTTTGGAAAGAGCGTGGATCTTCCAGGGAGGAGGAAGGAGACTGCGGAGAACTGGATCTCATCGCCACGAGGAAGAACTCCACCGCCCGTGAGAGCTCATCAGCGCCGGAGGAAGAAGAAGAACCGACGCCGGAGAGAGCGGCGGCACTCCAAGGAGCGAGATCTCCACTTGGAGCTCGACGCAGAGAGAGAAACCTACCGAGACCGGATTTTGCCGCCGGAGATTCAGTTGTCGACCCCGGTGTTGCCCAAGCAACCGCCAATTTTCATTTCGTCACACCGTCGATAAGTATTTTGATCATATGTTTTAGAATGTCATTATGATTCCAGTCATAGTCTTCTGATGCGTGGACCATTTATATGTCATCTCAATAAAGGCCCTAAAACCCAATACTTCTCGAGTACCCTTCCAACACATGTTTAAAGACTAATTGTCATGGACTTCAAATCATTATGATCCTATCATAATTCACTCAACCATTTCTTGTATTCATAAAGTTCAATTATAATTAATATACTGTATCAATGAATATTTAATAAGACATGGACTGAGAGATTGGCTTGTATTACATATTTATTTCGAAAAATTGAAGCGCTCATTTGTGGGAGAGTCGATCCAATGCAGATTGGGGGACACACAGTGGTGTGGAGGAGGTTTGACTGATCCAAATATCATGGGGCATTATCTAGGGGAGCCCCAACTAGTTGACATGGTATAAGACTTGATCCCTAGATTATGGGCCATGTGTACTAGGCAGGGTACCTATCCATCTGCCATTATTTTAAGCAAAGTTATAGGGATTAGACCATCTGGCAACCTTCTCGCCATTAAAATAATCACCACCAACTTCTCCTCTTTCATTTTCACTCTCCACTCTACCCCTCAAAGATTAATCTTTCCTCCATCTGACTAATCTTCATTATCTAATGGGACCAATCAACTTCCGAATTTCCTCCCTTTCTCTCTATCCCCATAACCCCCTTGACAAACCAATTATCACAATAGCCGACCAAACACGGTTTTCCAATCTAGATAGTAAAATATGTAAACTGAAGAAAGACCAAATAAAATTTCTAGAAGTATTAAAGAGTATGTAAAGGAAAATCTCCAAAGTATAAATAATCTAGAGCTTGTGACCAGTTCAAAGCTCGTGAATTTGGGGGAGGAGGAAGGAACCCATAAAGAGTCTATCTTCCCGGGGAAGGAAGGGAAGGAGGAGGAAGTCGATCAATCATGGCGGAGGGGAGGAAGAAGGGAGGGTTGCTGGACGTGGAGAAGCAGTTCGCCTTCTACGGAGCGTACCACAGCGCGCCGATGAACGTGCTCATCCACGTTCTCTTCGTGTGGCCCATCTTCTTCACCGCGCTCCTCGCCCTCGCCTTCACCCCGCCCTTGTTCCCCCTCTCCTCTTCCTCCTCGTCCTTCTCCCCCCTCGCCTTCAACGGCGCCTTGCTCGTCGCCCTCGTCTACGCCGGCTTCTACGTCCGCCTCGACCCCCGCGCCGGCTCCCTCGCCGCGCTCCTCTGCCTCCTCTGCTGGATCGCCAGCGCCTTCCTCGCCGCCCGCCTCGGCCCCCGCCGCGGCCTCCTCGTCCGCTCCCATTCCATTCCATCCCATCCCCCAATTTTCGATCTCCGATCTTCATCGAAACCCATCGATCAAATCATCTTTTCTCCGATTGCAGGTCGCGCTGGCGTCGCAGATCTTCTGCTGGACGTGCCAGTTCATCGGCCATGGCGTCTTCGAGGTGAGCGTCCCCCAATTCCTGCTCGAGCAGCACCGGAAATTCAAATTTTCAAGAAGAATCTCTGCGCCTTCCTCCGCAGGGCCGGGCGCCGGCGCTGCTCACGAACCTCGCCCAGGCCTTCCTGATGGCCCCCTTCTTCGTCCTCCTCGAGGTAAACCCTAGATCTCGATCTACACAAACCTTGCGCTCCCGGTGAATATCCCCCCCCCCCCTTCCGTCCTTCCTTCCTTCCTCGCAGGTGCTCATGAAATTCGGCTACGAGCCCCACCCCGGCTTCAAGACCGCCGTCCGCGCCGAGATCGCCGCCGAGATCGAAGCCTGGCGTGCCAGCAAGCAAGCAAACGAAGCCCTTCTGAGCTAGTGGCCGCCATCGCCGACGATGATCAGTCGTCGTTGTGCCTCTTCTCGTCAGGAGGACGACGACGAAACTGTCAACTGTCAAAGGCCAATTCACGACTCCAGACTGGAGTTTTATTAAAATACTGTTTATATTTCTTGATTAAATCCATGTGTATCTAAAAAGGGGTTGAATCACCAAATGTCACGAACTTTCCCCGTTGCTCACCGTATGTCATGTACTTTCGAAATATCACCGTATGTCACAAACTTTTGAAAATTATTACGGTGTGTCACGAGGCTTGGCCACCGGTGACGTGGACGATGACATAGGTGCCACGGGTGAAGCCGAGCCTTGTCATCGGCCACGTCATCGTCCACGTCACCGGAAGCGAAGTAGGGGCTCCGATTCTGGCGTTTTTGGCGATTTTGGCTGGATCTTGGCGATTTGGGTGGCGATTTGGGTGGCGATTTGGGTGGATCAATAAGACGAAGAAGATTTCCGGACGATTTGGGTGGATCTCTGCGGTAAGATTTCGCCGTTTTTTTTTTGTCTTGGATTTCTTTCTGCGATTGATCGCTGAGAAATGAAGAATCGGGGATGTTAAATCCCCGATTCTTCATCGTGAATCTGAGAATGGGGATTTCGATCGAGATTTTTTCGATCGAAACCCTTTCTTTGGCGAGCACCGTGAACAGAAGAAAAAGAAGATTGCGATCAAAAGATTGTTATGAGGATTTTGATCGGAAGATTTTGATCGGGAGAAGAAGAAGAAGAAGAAGAAGAAGAAGGAGAAGAAGAGGAAGAAAAGAAGAAGGAGAAGAGGAAGAAAAGAAGAAGGAGAAGAGGAAGAAGAAAGGGAATCCATTTATCTTTCTATCCATCTTTCTTATCCTCTTCTATCAATCCTCTTCTTATCATCTTTATACAACTATACCTGCATCAATCTCACCGCATCTGCTTCTCTCTTACCCAACAATCTTTCTCCACCTGTATCTTTCTTTATTCCTATCTCTCTTACAACATGAGGCTGCATGTGACCATCCTGACAAAACCTGCTTTCATGGACGAGGTTCATGTTCATACTAAAAGTTTCATGAAAATCATAATTTTGGCATTACTTAGTAAATAAGTTCATTTAATGATAGGATTCATCAACATTCCCCATCAAACATTGGGAAACTTGATTTATTACGTGTCGTATACTATGTCTTTGATTTTTTACATTCAAGCATGGAGTCCGACATCAATAACTTGGATTTTAGTTCTGAAAAAAAATCAGTTCTCAGTGGCTCACATGTTTGGAAGGATCTCATAAAAAAGAACATAAGAGTGGCAAAACAATATAAATATTTTGTAATTAAGCTCAATTTAACCAACAACTATAACCCATAATTTATTTTATCAACAACGTGAGACTCAATGAAAATAAGCTGGTGAAATACACATTGATGCTTTGCTGCAACCAAGCGATCTCTGCAGCTGAATTGGACCTTAGAGTATCGATCCCAACTCTTGCCATGAGGTAATATTTTACAAATGCATCGACTGCTAGATGAGGTACCGAGGCTTGTCCAGAAAACCAGCACCGGGTTAGTTTATGCATGCTTTATTCATCACAAATGATTTTTTTTGAAGAAAATTCATAGCAAATGATGATCTCTTCCTTTCCTTGTAGCCCATTAGTCAAGGTGAAGGGAGATGGGAGTGCAGACCATTTTGTGGACGCTTCATCATGGTTTGGCAACAATCATTATGATTTAAATTCAAGTTACAGTCAAATTTCCGCAATCATTGATTTGCTTCAATTTTCTGAATATTTTTCTACATTAAGTGTTTTTCCTCATTTATTCTTATTTTATTTGATTTCATAAATTAATTAGGAGATCTACAGACTGAGAAATGATATCAAAATATATGGATTGACATAATGCCACATGGACGGAAGTTACCTTCCTCCATATCTATTCTTATATGATTCTGCCCATAGATCTATCATATTTATCAATCAAATTATGTGCCTACTCTATCTAAGTGGCATTATGTCAATCCATTTATCTTTCTATCCATCTTTATACAAGAAGAGGAAGAGGAAGAGGGAAGAAGGAGAAGAAGAAGAAGAAGATAAGAGGGAAGAAGGAGAAGAAGAAGAAGAAGAAGAAGGAGAAGAAGAAGGAGAAGAAGAAGAAGAAGAAGAAGAAGAGAAGAGGGAAGAAGAAGAAGAAGAAGAAGAAGAAGAAGAAGAAGAAGAAGAAGAGGAAGAAGAAGAAGAAGAAGAAGAAGAAGAAGAAGAAGAAGAAGAAGAAGAAGAAGAAGAAGAAGAAGAAGAAGAAGAAGAAGAAGGAGAAGAGGGAAGAAGGAGAAGAAGAAGAAGAAGAGGGAAGAAGGAGAAGAGGAAGAGGGAAGAAGGAGAAGAAGGAGAAGAAGAAGAAGAAAAAGAAGAAGAAGAAGAAAAAGAAGAAGAAGAAGGAGAAGAGGAAGAAAATAAGAAGAAGAAGGAGAAGAAGAAAAAGAAGAAGAAGAGGGAAGAAGGAGAAGGTGGGCTGGGGTCTGCCCCAATATGTTACTGTACTATCTTTCCTAGGATCTTAAGCTTCTGTCAAGACTATTTCTGTCATTTAAATACCTTTATCCTACTATCTCAGGAGTATTTCGATCATTAAGATGCTCTTTTTCAAATTGATCAAAAGATCAGTCAAATCTAATCTGATTATTAGATTGATTGATCCATCAGATCAATCATTTTGATCAATAATAAGATAAAGAAAATGACGTGGTAAAAACTGTGGCATAAAAGACCAAAAAGGTCCGTCGAAAAAAAGCCAAACGGCTAAAACTCCCCTGCCTTCATTCGATGTATGATATTGCCATTTCAGATGATCAATGATCAATAGTGTGTACGTCAATTCGACCGATTGAGACATTCAAATCAATCTTCAATATGATAAAACGATCAAGTAATTGAATCAATCCAATTTAGAGCATATCATTCAACTCAACATTACTACACATCATTTTCTTTCACCTTTCTTTTTCTGCTCTGCAATTACATTAAAACTATTTCCCATACAGACATTCTTTATAAAAAAATATCATATAGATAGTCAGTGCCTGTGTGATGGGCAGGGTGTGGAGATTTATGGCATAACCTTAATTTTCTGCATGTAGGTCTGGTCATGTTCTTCCGTGCAGGCCTTCAAGGATGACATTAGATATCAAAAATTGTTCCCACAAGAAACTTTCCAAATGGCTACAGTCCAAGGCATCCGCTGGCCTGGTACTCATTTTATGCCTCTCATTAACTTTCAAAAAGTTCTAATTTTTCTATTCCAATGCCGAATGTGTGCTTTTGCCATTTTAGAGGAAGGAGAGATAGAAGTTTGAGAAATCGTTATGAAGAGAAAGAAAAGTTGGTATCATTTATGTAGAAAAGAGAGAAGATTGGTGCTGATCAAGTAATGAGGAAGAAAGAATTGATATTTTGATATTTTAGGGAGACAGGAAATATAAAGTTTGAGGAATCATTCTAGACAGAAAGTTGGCATCATTTGCAAAGAAATGAGAGCCTTTTTGAGGGGGAGATTATAAGTCTGAATAATGATCCATCAGATCAATCATTTTGATCAAGAATGTGGGCTGGGGTCTGCCCTAACCCCCCTACCGAACCCAATTCCCACCTGGCCTCGGCTGGGAGGTTTGAAAAGGAGTGTTGGGTTCTACTCTACTTACATACTGAACCCACCTCCCAAATTTTAGTGGAGGGACTCTTGTTTATTTTTTTTTCATTTCTGCTCTCATTCTCTTGTGCACACCCTTTGATTGCATAAATGACGTTACTCATTTTCAGATGCGGAGGCGTGCAGGGTGCTGAGAAGGTGTGGGGACTTTCTTCACCTGCGATCGGGGTTTCGTCATCTTCTTACTTTTCTACCACACTACATGTTTCTCATTTCTTGGTCCCTTTTAATTCTGTAAAATTTTGGAGTTTGTGAATACTTAGTTTTTCCTCTTATCTCGCGCAATGTCTCTCACTCGCTCTCCCCGTCTATCTACTTTTCAATCTCCCACTCAACGCTCACATCATCTCTCCGTGTCTCTTTACATCATCCACGGTACTCAAATAAGAAAATAGCAGTGGATCGGCATGAAATTAATATGTTAACGATTGTTGTTGGGGTAACATTCTTATCCATAATGTGATGACTACGCTTTGTTAGGAATTGGGATCATGTGGATATCGCTAGTGTTCGTAATGTCGGTGCATGCTGTCCTCAGGGTGCGGATGTGGCATATACTGTTCTTCATGGTCCCCCCGAGATTGCTGAGGAGTTGAAAATTGTCCTCCGTATCGACCAATAGTTGTAATCCTCACTTGTTCAACAGGCATCTGAAATAAGATATATTTATGAGGTATTAATGTCACTTACAATTACAAAAGGATAATGAAAACAAACTTACTCTGGAGTAGGTTAGCCCACCAGCTTTAGTAAGTACCCCAGATGCTTCTTCATGACTCTGCGGTACCTTATGAATATGTGATATGTGAATTGATTAACGCATGAGAATTTGTCAAGAAATCATGACAGACGTAAAAAAGAAGAAGGAAACAATCAAACCTGTATGTTGCTCATGTTGCTCAACAGACTTGTAAATGCACCTGATGAAGATTGAGATGTGCGTTGTACAATATGAGAAGGTTCATTGTACGTGTCATGATCTGCCTCGCATGCATATTCTACTTCAGCATGACCATGTTCTGTAGGCCCCTGCAATCCCTGCATAATTCATTGACACATTCCATTAGTCCAAGTTCAATAGAATTAAAAATCTACATAGGACATTTTTAGACATTTCAATCATTACTTTGCCCGCATATTGCACCCTCCTTGGGAGAATGTCTTTTTATTATGACCAGTTTGGTGGCAGAGAGAGCACGTGATCTGACCACCTCTTCTGGATGAGCTTGGACAAGTACGTTCCAACTCGCTACTATCAATTATTCTCTTTCGCCTAGGCCTCCCAGGTTGTTTCTTCACAAACGGAGGGAATACGCAGTCACCTTCAACAGTTGGCCATAAGTCCTTTCTATTCATTGGAAGGGGGAAAAGACTTTCACAGTAATTCAAAATCATTGGAGTGGTATATTCGAGTTATTCATGTGTCCCCCCTTCTAGATGTACCTATGTGATGTTTAGAATGCATGATCTCCTTGTAATGCATCTCCTCACCATCCCATATCACCAGAAGGTAGCCCTTTGAGAATGAAAGAGAATAAGGAAGGGCATGTATGGTTTGCTTTCATGGTTACCTAAATATGGGTTCCCACTAATGATACTCCCTCATATATTTCCATAAAGTCTAGAAGCTTTAAGTAGAACTATCAACGTCTACAGTTTTTATTCGTTTGGGCCTCTAGGCCCATGTTTCAGTCAAGTTAATAGCTTTAGTGTCAAAATAATATTTATTATCCAAATTCATTATTTAATTAAATAAATGTGTAGATTAATTAATTAATTAATCCAATCCATATGTTCAACTGCCGGCCCATGGGGTACAAAGCTACAACTCACTATGTCAACTCTCTCGTAGAACCTTTACCATTGTTGATTATCAGAAATTTATAAGCCTTCACCCACACGATACTTCTGAATGACTCGAGGAATGGTTAACATCGAACCCTAAACAATCATTCTAGTTTGTAATAATTTCTGGCAAAAAACATTGGAGATCATTGTCTCTGATATTTCCAACCTCGGCAATGATTTAACAATATCTTCTTTCTTCAGTCAATCTCCTCCCATGCTGAGGAAAAATGATCTCATATTGAATACAGAGATTTTGGCAGTATTTTTACTGTATTCAAATTTAGGACTAACATAAATCTAGAGGTTAGATGCTCGTTGGTTATTATCAAAAAACACAGATCAATCTACATAGTGTCTTTGGTGTCTCTAAGTGAGGGATCATATACATAGATATGACATGAAGTAACCCAGTTTAAAATTAGGTATAATACCAATCAGGGATTTGTATGGATCAATTATGTGAACTCACTCCCCAAGAGCACCCATTATTTGTCCTTACTTGTTATCCACTATTAGCACTATTGGTGATGATATCGACCACAGTTGTCATATGGGTGAGACTTGACTATGCTGTTATATCTAGATAGCTTAATCCTAGTTCATGTGTGTTAAACACCGGTGATCTCATCAAAGTTCACTTACTCATTTCTTGTGTTGAATGACTTCATTGAAAACATCACATAGTAACAGTAATCAATAAATGTTTAACTAAATGAACATAAAGATACATGAAAATATGATTGGTTTGTAGGTTACACAACATTCTATCTTGGTATGTGAGGAGACAAGGGTTTCCAAAAAATCTTAGCTCATATGGAGCATCAAATTTATGAATTTGATTGTGTAGTTCAGGTGGAATTATCCAACCTTAGTATGCTAGGAAACAGATTCAAGGAATTTTTTTTTGATGAAGTCTTTAGAGAACGTAGTGTAGACATTGAAAAATGAGTTTTCTAATTATTTCTCAATGCATTATTCCTAATTAGGACAACTATTAGGGTTTGACTGTTAACGATACCCTAAGTCACTCTAGGTGCGTCGTATCGATGAGGTGTCGTATGTACACGATCATCGATGATAGGTAGGTTCCATGAAATACTTAATAAACTAGTGTTTTCTAGACCAAAAAACACATATTGGCATCTCAAATCTTGGTGACTTGACCTCCCGGTTGGCATAAGTCAATGCATGAGTAATAAATATAACTGTGTGTGTGTCTATGTTTTATAAAATAGTTTAATTGGGTTAGCCAAAAAGAGTAATTGGTGGTAATGTCGTGCTTAACTAGAGTAGTACATGATCCTTCAGGGTCACACACAATATTTATTGCACATTTGAGGATATTGAATACATCACTTTTAATTTTAAGCACTTTCTTGTTAAAAAAATATGAAAGTTATAAAGGACACAAGGTACTATGGTGAAGAGGGCCATGAAATCCTATTTTTTGGGTGCATACTTCTCTCGTCTTCGGCGCATCACCTCATCGTGTCATTATAAAATGTGAAAAAATCAATAACAATAGGTCGTAGTGCTGATTGAGAATAAGCGAAGAATATTTGACTTGTTGGGACCTCATGGATTCTTATAACAATCAAGAGTCTATGTGGCTTGAAATGACTCAATCAAAGACTCAAATGGTAGTTGCTCTGATTATATTGCAGGGATGCAGATGGGATGGTTTTTCATTGAATATGGAGAGAGAGAGAGATATGGGGAAGAGAGACTCAAATTCTATCAAAAGCTCATATATATATAATAGAGAAAGAACGAGAGAAAATTCCCATCACATCTATCACTGATTCCTTTCAGTTATAGTTCCAGATTGTCCGGGAAGTGAATGATGGAGGGAACGGAACGAAGATCATCCTGTCTGATGTCTGGAATATAGTGGAGGGACGTGGATGAGATGATTTTTTCGTACAATAATACGAAAACCATCCCACCCATTTGTCCCAGGACGAGTTTACGTCCCGTCCAGAGAAAAACTGTCCCATCCCGTGTCCCAGAATAATAAAAAAATCATGTTTAAAATAATAAATATATTAACAGTATATTAAAAATCATGTTTCTAATTCGTTGTGTGTCGGTCGCACTGCGTTTAGGGTGCAAGCAGCTCTCTGGCTATCTGCCCCTTCCCCTCCTCCACCCCCTCCGGTGACGTTGCACATCACCAGCTCTCTTTCTGTGCCACCTCTCCCATCCTCATCATCGGCGTTCGCTTCCCTGACGCCCACCGCTCCCGTCCTCATCGTCTGAGATCGCTTCCCCGACGAACGGCTTGAAGGAGGTCGAGGTATGTATGATTTCATCCAAAGTTAGATTTATGAAAGCAGAATGATACTGTAAGTATCATTCTGGTAAGTTATTTGTTTTCTAGGTAGAACGAATCATATTGTCAGTATCATTCTGCTCTGATTATGTTATCAAATGTCTCTAAAATAGTATCGATCGATTATTTTTTAACTTGTTATTATATTTGTCCTTTAACGATATTCCGATCATATTTTCTTACACATATGTCGGCATGTTTTCACATAGTATCTTAAGAATATCTCCCAGCTGACTCTTCTATCTATCATATTATATCTCTTAATCTCTTAAAATAAACTACAGTTTTAAGAGATTAATAACTGGAAATACACCCACGAGTCATGCTTTGATTATGTTATCAAATGTCTATAAAATTGTATCAGATCTAGTATTTTTTAACTTTTTATTATATTTTTCCTTTCACAATATTCTGATCATATTTTCTTACACATATGTCAACATGTTTTCACATAGTATCTTTAGAATATCTCCCAGGTGACTCTTCTATCTATCCTACTGTATCTATTAATCTCTTCAAATAAACTACACTTTCCCAGGCTAATCTCTATATTGGTTATGATTTATATTTTAGTCTTCTTATCTTCGGCGTACTGTTATATGGATCATGTTTACGCTCTTTAAAATTAAACCTTCTTCGATCATATTTTAACATACTATCTGAATTAATAAGAATCCTTACTACCAATTTAAAATAAATACTTTTTAAAAATATACTATAATTTTATGACTGTCAAATATATGATTTTCTTATCTTGTTTTGCACATGAAATTTGTAATTAGATAATCAGTGTTGTGACAATTTTTTAATTAAATATTTATAGAATGTAGACAACTGCATAGTTATTTTGTACAATTAGTTAACTCAATATATTTGTGTCGTAATGCACAAACTTACTTGAATGATAAAGAAGTTTTGTTTACATGACTGTACTTGTAACTAGCCAATCGTGCTTAGTAAATAAAAGTGGTTTAACTCAAAGAAATATGTGAGGAGAGTGTTTGTTTCCATCCATGAATCGTGAACATTACCTACTAGAATCACATTTATACAATTAGATTATTACAAAATACGTAAGAAAATTTTTGCACTGCTTTCTAATTATTTACTTCCCAATGTTGAGATTATGTTAACGGTTGGTCATATTCTTTTACGTTCATAAAATCTTCGTGTCACACACATAAACGCTCTATACTTTAACTTTTCTGCGATTGATTCTGACCTTCACGACAACGGATTCAACATCTTTGAAAGAAATTCTTTCTGTCCTCCCACATTTATCTCATTTTTCTTCTAAAAAGTATATGGTCTCATCCCACACACTCCATCGATGCAAATTTGATATTTCTTGCTAACAATGGAATTATGCATAACTCTATTTTTCTTCTCTTACCTCAATTTTCTTGGATTTTAGAGAAACCTGAGTGTCATCACTGAGCACATCAGTTACACCACCACTGAGCAGGTCAAAATATCACTCGAGCATAGGCACCTGATCTCGTGCACTTTCGTTGTTGACCCAGAAAAGGTAAATTGTGTTCATTCCATATATCTCAATTTGTCTTATGTGTTGGGTGATTAATGTGTAAGAGTTAATCAGACTTTTTTTGGATCCATCAATCTATACATAGTTCAATCTGTCAAAAACTTTTGATCGATTATCAATGGTGGTCACTAAATGGGATTGAGAATACAAAAAAGAAGAAATGGGTTCTTTCCACCCATCTACCTTGTCATATGGCGCTACTGTAATGGATCAGTCTATTCTACTCAATGGACTTGGATTCGATCAGTCCATTGAGTAGATTCAATTGATGGATAGTTTGTTTCGACAGATTTGATACTCTTCCACGTGGATAATTCAAATACAAACATCATTATTTTTTTGTGATCAATAATTTTATGAACTTATATTTGGGAATAAATTTATTTAAATCTCCAAAAAAAATTATATTTGAAAGCGCCTCTAGTATTTCATGAAATTATGCATCACACGCATTATACTAAGGAATGCATGTTTTGACTTATTCTGGTAGAATAATGGAGTCCACATCGGCGACCACTTCGAAATCGACCACTAGGGCTACGTTGTCCATGTCTGCTGAGTACCTCAAAGTAGAAGCTGATGACAATGTATCATCTCAAAGCAAAAGATGCAATCGTTCTAAAGTTTTAGATTGATTTGTTGAAGTTGGCCCAGACGAGTACCAGTGTAAGCTTTGTCAAGCCCAAAACCCCACCCATATGTTCGTCATTAGGAGGAATAAAGATAGGAGCACAAACGTCTTTTGGAGACATCTAGAGAAAGTCCATCATAAATTTCACGAAAACACTAGGTGAGGCCCGACGAAGCAGATAACTCTTCACTATGAATTACTCTCCAACAAGTTGTACTTACACGGCCTCACCATGGAGCAGACAACGGAGTTTTGTTAGGTTCATCTGAGACAATGATCTTCCTTGGTGAATAGTGAAGAAGAAGTCATTCCAAAGACTATGGTGCTATGAGACACAAGTGGTCGGGGAGGTACCTGGTCGGGATGCGATCAAAGCGATAGCGGAATACATGTACAGTGAAGTCCAAGGGAAATTGGTGGAAATGTTTGTTGACTTCCACAGTGTCTTTCTTAATGTGGGTGCTTGGACATCCCAAAATAACCTCGCTCTTTTAGGTGTCACTGCCCACTAGATCGACACCAATTGGAAGCTCTTTGAGCTACTTCTTGCTCTTAGACAGATCAAGGGATCCCAGGATAGTTGTGGAAGTTGCATATGAATATGGCATTGAGTCAAAGATTTGTGCCATCACTACGAACAATGTGTCTAACAACAGAACGATGCTGGGCACCATTGTGGATCAACTGAAGACCATAAACCCTCAATTCACTATGTACCAACACGTACCATGTGTTGCCCACGTACTCAACCCCGTAGTCCACACCGGACTCAAGATCATTCATTAACTAGAGGTATCCGAGAGTCATACACTGCGTGTCTGAGATTTTTTCCCAGATAAAATGCTAGACACAGATGAACCATTTGAATCACAGGTCAATGAAAGTACAATGGAGACATTTGCACCTTTGGAACTAGTTGTTTCACACGTGAGAGCCATTGTTAGTGCCATTCAGAGATCCATACAATGAATGGAGAAATATGCTGATCTGTAAAAAATGTTTGAGCTCCCAGATTCAAACAAGATAAAGGATGACTACCCAACACGTTGGAACTCCACTTTCATTATGTTAGAGCACGCTCTTGCCAAGAGAGAGGTACTGGACAATATGGGAGTTTATTAATGTATATGAGTGCATCCTTGGCTCCTCTATGCTGTGGTGGCAACATTGGATTCATTTTTGAAAATAGAGGTTGTGCATCCGTCATGTCGCCAAGATGTGCTTTCCTATCTTGGCAGACTTTTAGATAAACCTCAGTTTCAGAAGCCACTGAATGTGTTTCGGGGTAGGGAGAACCGTGAGAAAGTCAGCGTCCGCAATAGTATGTTTCCTCTAGAAGGCATTATACACGTCCTTGAAATCTTCAGTGACAACGCTCTACGCCCAGACAAGAGCTGGATAAGTATCTCAACATCCCATGCAGAGAGGAGGAGGATAATCCGCTGAGCTGGTGGAAGGAGGTCGGCACGTGATACTTTCCAAACTTGACCAAAATTGCATGCCAATTTCTTGTCGTAAGCCCGACCAGCGCACCGGTGTAGCAGCTTTTCTCAGTTGGTGGAGGCATCACCGCGTATCGAAGATCACGCATAGATGTAGAGAGCATTGAGATGATGATGATGTTACGGGCATGGTTTCGTCGTGTAGACCAAAACTCCTCAGACTCCGATGATGATTATGATGACGATGACAACTCATGTACTGGTACGTTATGTTCTATCGCTTTCTATCATGTGCACAATCATACTTCTTTCTCTTAATTCTCCCTATTTCATGTAACAGAGTAAGGGGGGAACAACAAGAAGGTAGTCTACGAGATTACGTTGCAGATACGTTCTAATGTTTAGTGTAAGTTGTGCTAGTTTACTATGTTTATCATTATATACTTGCTTTAAAACAGCACGGTGGTGGCAATAGAATAAAGAACTTTAAATTAACTTTTTATTTTCGATATGCTTTATCTTTATGTTACTATTGACCATAAGTTGTAAATTTTTTTACCCTATCTCTATTTGCTTCATTGTCCTGCAGCAAAACATGTCGCCAATGAGTTTTTTCCCACAAAAAAAAACATTTAGAACATTACACTGCTTCCTCGTATACATAATTTCAAGGGGAATCTGCTGATTGCTGTCATTGAAAATGGGTTCCCCCTCATTTCAACTCTTTTGGATATTTTTCATAAAAGTCCTAGTACAATGCTATTTTATCATTATTATTATATAGTTTTGTTACTTTTTTATGTGCCTAATCGATTTATACACCGATATTCTTACAACGAAAAAATTTACCGATCTAATTTTCTGCAGATATGTTGTTCTTCGGGTGTTGGTATTGACTGCCTAAAACTATGAGAGATGACAAGGCCATTTCAACACCGCCATTTTGCACCATGGTGAAGATGATTTTGTGCGAGCTGGATGGATGGTTGAGTGAACTCTACTCTACATTTTGTCTTAGATTCTGAATGAACACTGCTTATGTCTCGTCCTTCTTTGACGTGGTGGGTGAACGACTGATTTAGCCCTAAAAAAACAAACATTTTTAACTCTTCATACGTGTACCTTTATTTTAAGTCCTATGGACATTTGAAAGGGTTTGTGAAAGAAATGTCTGCAATTTCCCATTATCAAATATTTAGCCATTTCAATTTTAGATAGAGAGAAAATTAGATAAATATCTGTTAAATTATGAATTTCATGAAATTTATTTAACCTTGGAATAACACCATTTAATTTGATAATGGCTTCTTTAAATTTTATTTTTATTGTTGACAAATCTGGGGATTAAATAATGAAATTTCCACATTTTTCTGGAAATTTCGTTGCATTTTTTGGGAATTTAATAGAAGGATAAATGAAATTATCTATTAAATATTCATTTCATGAAATTTATTTAAGCTTGGAAATACTATATTAAATGGATATTGGCATGTCTAAAAATAAATTATATTCTTAACTAATGAGGGGATTAAATATTACTTTTCTACATTTTGTGGAAATATATTGAATTTTTGGCAATTTAATAGATGAATAAATGAATTTTAATTTTTTTAATTTTACCCTAATTATATGTTACATTATTCATTTTACGCAATCCATTTGAGCTTCAAATTAGTATACTAAAATGATAATGGCATGTCTAAAAGTAAAGTATATTCTTAATTAATGAGGGGATTAAATAACGAATTTTCTACATTTTTTGTGGAAATCTATTTGATTTTTTGGCAATTTAATCAAGGAATAAATGAAATTAAAATTTCTGATTTTACCTTAATTATCCATTACATTATTCATTTTACACAATCCATTTGAGCTTTAAATGACTGTAATAAAATTATAATGGCATATCTTAAAATAAATTTTACTGTTAATTAATGTGGGGGATGATTAATGAGTTTTGAACATTTTTCTAGAAATTTATTGATGTTTTTCGGAATTTAATTGACAAAGAAGAGAATATTTAAATCGCAAAAGGATACTCTAAGAAAAATAAGAGTTTAAAGTAATTTAAAAAATCGGAGGAAATATTTTGCTGCATATTTGCCTTCCAAACAGCTTTCGGCCACGTGTTGCAGGCCTAAATATCCAACAAAATAGTTCTAAAATCTCATTGAATTAATATCAAAGTTTCCAAGTTATTAGAGAAATACTTTTGAGCGGCGTCGTTTTGCACGCGCATAAAAAAACAGCTGACTTTCTCGCAAAATGTGGCAGCAAGGTTTCGTGGCTAGATCTCAACCGTCAGATGTGAATCCGACAGTTTTTCGTCCTTCTCTGACCGTCCACCATCAGAGACATCTGGACGGGACGGGTTTTTCGTCCAACGGACGAAAACCGTCCCGTCCGTTCGTGGCGGGGACGAAAAACCGTCCCGTCCGCGTCCCTGCACTATACTTTCAGCAGGCGGTCCTCATGTTCAGCCCGGGGAGGCGAGGCGAGGCGAGGGGGTGGGGGGAGAGCGATGATCCGCAAGTCGGGGCACAAGCGGTTCCAGCCGGCGGCGTGGCGGCGGTGCCGTAGCCTGCGCACCCTCCGCCAGTTCCACGCGCGCATGGTGGTGGCGGGCTTCGAGTCCGACCTGGGCGGCCTCCGCGAGCTCCTCTACTGCGCCGCGGTGCTCATCCCGGGTGCCCTCGCCTACGCCCACCTCCTCTTCTCCCAAGTCTCCCGCCCCGAGCTCTTCCTCTGGAACACCCTCATCCGCGGCGCCGCCCACGGCCCCCGCCCCGCCGACGCCCTCTCCCTCTTCCTCCGCATGCACCCCCACCTTTCCCCCGACCGCTACACCTTCCCCTTCCTCCTCAAGGCCGGCGCCCGCCTCCCCGCCCCCGCCCTCGGCCCCCAGCTCCACGCCTCCGCCGCCAAGCGCGGCCTCGACGCCCACTCCCCCGTCCGCAACGCCCTCATCCACTTCCACGCCGCCTGCGGCCACCCCCCCGCCGCCCGCGCCCTCTTCCTCTCCTCCCCCACCGCCCGCGCCGACCCCGTCGCCTGGTCCGCCCTCGTCGCCGGCCTCGCCAAGCGCGGCTCCCTCCCCGCCGCCCGCGTCCTCTTCGACGCCGCCCCCGTCAAGGACCTCGTCTCCTGGAACGTCATGCTCACCGCCTACGCGAAAGCCCGCGACATGCCCAGCGCCCGCCAGCTGTTCGACGAAATGCCTCGCCGAGACGTCGTCTCCTGGAACGCCGTCATCGCCGGCTACGTCGCCGCCGGCGCCCCCGACAAGGCCCTCGCGCTCTTCGACGACATGGCCGCCGCCGGGCACTCCCCCGACGAGGTCACCCTCCTCAGCCTCCTCTCCGCCTGCGCCGAGCTCGGCGACCTCTGCCGCGGCGCTCGCCTCCACGCTGCTGCGCCGCCCACCACCGCCGTCGGCAACGCGCTGATCGCCATGTACGCCCGCGGCGGCAGCGCTGAGCTCGCGCTCGGCGTGTTCCGGGCGATGCCGGAGCGGGACGTGGCGAGCTGGAACTCGGCCATCGGCGCGCTGGCGCTGCACGGCCGCTCCGCCGAGGCGGTGGCGCTGTTCGGGGAGATGCGCCGGCTGCGGCTCCGGCCCGACGAGATCTCCTTCGTCGCCGTGCTCGCCGCCTGCAGCCACGGCGGGCTCGTCGACGAGGGGCGCCGCTGCTTCGCGCTGATGGCCGGCGAGTACGGGATCAGGCCCAACGTCAAGCACCTGGGGTGCATGGTGGACCTGCTGGGCCGCGCCGGGCGGGTCGAGGAGGCGTTCCGGCTCGCGGAGCGGGCGGGGGAGGAGGGCAATTCGGTGGTCTGGCGCGCGCTGCTCGGCGCCTGCCGCACCCACGGCGAGGTCGCCATGGCGGAGCTCGCCAACGCGCGGCTCGGCGGGGAGAGCGGCGACTACGTACTTCTGTCGAACACTTACGCGGCGGCGGGGGAGTGGGGCGCGGTGGAGAAGACGAGGCGGGTCATGGACGAGCGGAAGGTCCCCAAGGCGGCGGGCCGCAGCCTGGTGGAACCCCTTCTTCTTCCTCAACCTCTGGATACAGGTCCATGGCGGAGTCGAGTTTTTTCAACAGATTAAGAGGATTTCTTCGGCTTGCTGGCACGCCAGGCTTCGATCTCGGCGGCGATCTCGGCGCGGACGGCGGTCTTGAAGCCGGGGTGGGGCTCGTAGCCGAATTTCATGAGCACCTGCGAGGAAGGAAGGAAGGACGGAAGGGGGGGGGGGGGGTATTCACCGGGAGCGCAAGGTTTGTGTAGATCGAGATCTAGGGTTTACCTCGAGGAGGACGAAGAAGGGGGCCATCAGGAAGGCCTGGGCGAGGTTCGTGAGCAGCGCCGGCGCCCGGCCCTGCGGAGGAAGGCGCAGAGATTCTTCTTGAAAATTTGAATTTCCGGTGCTGCTCGAGCAGGAATTGGGGGACGCTCACCTCGAAGACGCCATGGCCGATGAACTGGCACGTCCAGCAGAAGATCTGCGACGCCAGCGCGACCTGCAATCGGAGAAAAGATGATTTGATCGATGGGTTTCGATGAAGATCGGAGATCGAAAATTGGGGGATGGGATGGAATGGAATGGGAGCGGACGAGGAGGCCGCGGCGGGGGCCGAGGCGGGCGGCGAGGAAGGCGCTGGCGATCCAGCAGAGGAGGCAGAGGAGCGCGGCGAGGGAGCCGGCGCGGGGGTCGAGGCGGACGTAGAAGCCGGCGTAGACGAGGGCGACGAGCAAGGCGCCGTTGAAGGCGAGGGGGGAGAAGGACGAGGAGGAAGAGGAGAGGGGGAACAAGGGCGGGGTGAAGGCGAGGGCGAGGAGCGCGGTGAAGAAGATGGGCCACACGAAGAGAACGTGGATGAGCACGTTCATCGGCGCGCTGTGGTACGCTCCGTAGAAGGCGAACTGCTTCTCCACGTCCAGCAACCCTCCCTTCTTCCTCCCCTCCGCCATGATTGATCGACTTCCTCCTCCTTCCCTTCCTTCCCCGGGAAGATAGACTCTTTATGGGTTCCTTCCTCCCCCAAATTCACGAGCTTTGAACTGGTCACAAGCTCTAGATTATTTATACTTTGGAGATTTTCCTTTACATACTCTTTAATACTTCTAGAAATTTTATTTGGTCTTTCTTCAGTTTACATATTTTACTATCTAGATTGGAAAACCGTGTTTGGTCGGCTATTGTGATAATTGGTTTGTCAAGGGGGTTATGGGGATAGAGAGAAAGGGAGGAAATTCGGAAGTTGATTGGTCCCATTAGATAGACTCTTTATGGGTTTCCTTCCTTGTGCCCAAAATCAGAAGCTTTGAATTGGTCAATAACTTTTGAAAAATTATATCTCGAAGATTTTCTTTACCATAGTCTTCAAGATTTTACATTTTGAATATTTTCCTTTACATGGTCTTCAAGATTTACATTTTGAAGGTTTTCTTCCTTCTGCCCAGTGAGAAGTTTTGAATTGGTCAATAACTTGTTCTACAGAGCTCTGATAAGGATAAAGACTTCAAGAAAAATAATGGTTTATTGCTAGGTCCTATTCTGAATGATCCTGACTCCTAAATCCGTATATTTTATTTCCATGGAATTGAAAAGTTGACTTTGCTTTAATGACGTATGACTAGGAGGGGGAGAGGGAGAGGTATTAATTTTTTTTGGGCATACGATAATTTGGATAGAAGACGACCAAATGGGTAGGATTGTAGTGTTTTTGACCTTACTGGTACGTATTTTGGATCAAACTGCGTGGTTTAATTTTGACAATTTCTATTTTAATATGACCTGATAGAAGTATCAATGGAAAAATGAAATGAAATTTGATCCTGCCTCGTAAGTGTGTGTATTTTATTTCCATGGAATTGAAAAGTCGACTTTGGTTAATAATGTGCGAGGATTAGGGGGAGAATGCAAATGGGAGTTACGATTAAAACAGGGGAGAGGGGGAGGTCCCTTTTTTTTCTTACAATAATTTGCTGAGAAAACAACAAAAAAATGTTGGATTGTCGTGTTTTTTATTATGCTTATAATAAGGGTTGAACGTACTGACACATAAGATGAATGAATCGGTATGCACCCATATTTGGATTTAACTGGATGATTTAATTTTTTTTTTAATTTTACCTATTTGAACTATCCATGAATTTTTTATCTTTGTCCATAAAGCTTGTAATATGTTTGTTCTTAGAAGTCAATTTCGGACAACTAATTATAAAAGCATCATCGATTTGATCGTCACATGCAGCCACAATTGGGTCATCAACGATGGGGGCGCCGCTGCTTTGAGGTGATGGGTGATGAAAAGAGGGACCAAGCCCAATGGCAGGCATCTTTGGTTTACGATGTTAAAAAAATAAATACCCAAAAACCTTTAACAATCGAATGTCAGAGATAACATTTTTAGGTAATTTGAATAGAGAATGATGGGACAGAATTCATGATGCCACGTGGTTGGTGAGATGGGAGACAATGACAACAGTTTGGTACCAAAACTGCCTATTATAGTAAGTCTCAAGGTGTTTCCAAAATGTGTCCTCGTTTCCAATCATGTAATATATATTTCCCGTGCTATCAAATGATTCTTAAGTCCTTGTTATTCACCACTGATTGGAAGCAAACATTGTGGTAAAGTTCTGATAATCTGTAATAATCCTACAGCGATGTGTTCACATGTCACCTTATCTCTCTTAAATGTTCATTAAACCATGGTACATGCATTTGAATATGAAATAATAAATTTTATCAAGTAGTTGTGTATAATGATATTAAATGATTCACCCCCATATGGTGTAATTTTAATTAATTTTTTTGACATTATTGGGACAATCATACTATTGCTCTGTGAGTCAAAGTAGATGGGAACAAATATTTTCTTGGATTTAAGTGGAAACATGGGATAGAGCAGATCAAGGGACATGAGTTTAAAAACCTCTGAAAATTTCCCAGGAGGGGTGAGGGTCATGTAACTACCCCCGGCCTAAATCTTGGACATCCATCTCAAGGGTGTCCAACACGTGAAAAGAGTAAGCAAAAAACATCAATCTATATATTATCCCCTTCCCCCTCCTATTGTAACTTTCCTTTGAATCTTACCATGTAATTTTGTATCTAACGAAAATAGAGAGGCAATGCCCACAGTCGCTTAAGAGTGTATTGGAAATGGGATTTATAAAGGATTATCAATTTGCTTGGGATACACATCAAATAAGAAGTGTATCGTCGCCCCTTTCCTTGACTTGAGATTTTATTCCCCGCAAATCCATTTGGATACATTGAAGCCCTCATTCACATACTAATGGGAATCTTTGTTTTGATCAAATTTATCTCCGTTGGATTGAAAATAATAATATCTAAAAAGCAATGGAGGTTAGAAGTAAAAAAAACATCACACCACATTTTCCATGAATTTAATTTATGACTTCCTGGTCATTGAAATAGCCTCTTCAAGCCGATTTGATATTCGACCGTTAGACCTAACCAGACGACCTTCAAAGTGTTGGGTGTCATTGTTGTTTCTTTAAATTGTGCTCTGAGAAAAATGATTTCCCCGACATCTAGTCTCACCAGAAGTAGCACTTTGGAATGGCAATAGAAGAAAGGGCAGGGCACTTAAGAACAACTATCATGGGTATTATAAAATAGGCATCCCCTTTATTCATACTATTCAGGGCAATGTCACAATGGTGCCCATCCCTAAGAGTTTTTTCAGATAAAGTATCTAAAACTTAGTGTATGTCCATAAACGTCTAAACATCCATGTGGGACTCTATAGGCCCATGTATCATTCTACTTAACTCTAACAGTCTGATAAATTTGATCAAACTTATTGATTAATGATATCATTGTATAGATTAATTAATCAATCAGTCAGTCGTCCATTTATAGGATTAATAGGTTGGGTTGCCAGCCAGTGGGTTGTGAAGCTACACTTTGTCCTTTAGAAGATACAAATTAGTATGTCAACTCTCTAAAGGAAACTTTACATTTTCAACTATCGTGCATATTTAATCCTTCAGTGTCACAATACTATTGACTGACTTAAGATATTACTAACCATCAAATCCTAATTGTTATTTCTAGCAAAATAAGCATGTTCTCCAATATCTGTACTACCTTGCAAGGGATTCAACTGCATCTTCTTCCTTTAGCCAATATCCTATATCGAGGGTGATGGATCACGTATGAGCTACACTTAGAGGCTCGTATGTAATAGTCAACACACAATTGTGACATGGATCAAACTAATAGATGTTAAGTATGATGTCATTTAGTTATTTGTAAATATCACTTTAGTGAAATATTTTCCTAAAGAGCACCCGTTGTTCATCCGTAATGTATTCGCACTAATAGTTATAAGTTTGGGTATACTCACCATATTGAACTCGATCGAAAAATGTTACTTTGACATGTTTATTAACCTTCTTCTCTGTAGGAATGTTTAAAATATGTACCTAAAGATTATCTATCAATGTGTTACGATTTTATCATAATTCACCTTGACATAGCACTAATTCATTGACTCAATTTATAGGAGTCAATGTGCATTTTATGTGATATAATTTATATTCGAATATCAAAAGAAATGCAGAATGTGTGATTGGCCTGCTAGTTAATATAATTATACGCGAATGTCCTGAATCGAGGGTGTAAACTTAAAATAAATTCATTGGTATCCTAGACAACAATATGGTTACAACAAACTTTAACGTTGTACATCATTAATCATGATCAATTTTTGCCACACATAGGTTCCCCAAGGTTCGCGATCAGTTATATCATAGACGTTCCTGCCATTAGGACATGCTTACATTTATTTTTTCTTTTATAGACCTCACATTAATAGTACTAGGTACTAGTTAAAATTAACTTATAAATATTCATAAAAAAATTTGAAGTACCCCTACGATCCTCTACATAGATTAAATCAATAATATGGTTAAACACACTTTTCCCATTGTATGTGATAAATTATGATCAATTTTCCCCACGTTAAGGTCCGGCAAGGTTTGTGATCAGTTATGTCATACACCTTCTTACAATTAGGATACACTTGCACTTATTTTAGGTCAATACTAAGAGGTACTAGTTAAAATTAATATACAAATATATATTTTAATTTTTAAGCATCCATATGATCCTCTATATAGAATGAAGGTAGCTACGAGGGAGGAAAAAATATCCAAAATTATTCGTCAGCTTGTTTATATATTTTAAGTTTTAATTATTATTGATACTTAATAAGTTCATATCGACTTCATTTACATGACTAAAGAAACACCATCATAAAACTTCATGATTGGCCAACAGGAATTTAATCTTACATAGATATCTATGAACCGATTTCATATCCTCTTCAACTTTGATTAAAAAGAGTACATCTCACTGCATCAATTATAGTTCCCAGCCGTGAAGGCATAACTTTTTATCGATGATTGATTGATAATCAGTCCGCAAGTACTATACTAGCAAATGCTTCACCAAAAATAGTATGATAACCCAAAAAATATTAATGGTAAATTTCAAAAAGTAAACCTACTTTGGACAACCTAAAACTGCTGCAACAAACCCAAAGTTCTGTATGAGTAAAAAAATAATGAATATGATTCGCCATTTTCCAAATATTAATTAAAGCCAAAGAAATCATATGTGAATTCAATGCACGATTTTACTGACTACATAGCGTATATTTAAATATTTGAGAGAATATGAAGTTTCAATTTCTTTATTGAAGCTTAACTCCTACACATTAATATTGATATCTATAAATCAATGGATTAATAGGAACTCTAACTCCCAAACATTCCATTTAAATGAAGGGATACGTAGGGTCGATTAAATTAAAGAATTATTGCTCATTTCCCGTTTGACATCTTTCCCGCGCTAAGAGATCGACGGAGGGAGGGAAGAAAGGGGGGAGAGCAGCCACGGTCTGACCGTTTTGCATGTTTGATCTGTGCTGCTCTCTCCGATCCCCATTCTCGATTTCATCCACCGATCAAATCATTCTCATCATCCGGTTTGGTCCATCTGCCGCCGCATTTCTATCGGTGAGACTTGCTTATTGATGTATTCCTTCCGATCCTCATCAAAGATGATTTAGTTCATCGGAATCATGGTAGCGGCGAGGTTATGCATATTTTACTTTCCGGCAGCGTGTCATTTACTTTGTTTTTAAAGGCCTTATAACCCTCTTGATTTTGGGCTACCCCCTTGCCCCGGCTTTAGTTTCTACAAGCGGATGATTGTAGAGGTTTTTTTTGGTACAGTTCTGTTCGGATTAGCTGATCTCAGTTAATCGAGCGAAACATGTTGAATGCGCCATACAAAACTTTAGTTAAAACATACTTTGATTCTTCCAATCTTTTCGATGGTTCGTCTAGTTTATCGGAATTCATTGGTAGTGTCGAGGGTTCTGCATTTTTATTTCCCGGCAGCGTGTCTTTCACTTTCTTTTTAAACGTTGGAAATATTTTTTTAAAGCCCATACCACTGATATGTATAATTCAACACCCTTGTGCCGTGTTATTGGGCCGAGTCTCTACAAGCAGATGATCCTGGGCTGTTGTTTGGTGCTATACTGCTCGGCTAAGCGGAAACATCAGTTAATTGAGTGAAACGAGTTTAATGTGCTGCTTGATATGTCATTAACTAAATGGAAATGTACTTTGATTCTAACGTTAGTTAAATGCTATTAAGTCACGTGACAGAATATCCCCAATTCTTCAGAGTTATACCAAAAATACAAGTTATAGAGTTGATCCTGTTCTTATGAGATTTACCAAAAAGTTATAAATTGTCTATTTGTTTTTAGTGAAAGTGGCCATATTTGTTTCCATTTCATCTGGGCTGTGTAAGGGCCCTGTGTAGTTCTCAATCCAGACTTTCCAAAAAAGGAAATTTCTTTCTCCATTCCCCCACTCCTGAAAATATAAATTTATTGAATATTTCTTACCTTCCAAAATTGTTCCTCATGATACTCGGCCTATCTTTTCTTACAATGATTGAAGCTTCTTGCATTTTTTCTTCAGCTCAGACTCCCTGGTACTGGGTAGGGCAATTGAAGGAGTAAATTCTGGATTCTATTGCTAAAAATGGAGAATGCAAAGTCAAGGGTGAGAAAAATACTTGAAGAATACTCTGGCAACAGGAGGTCTAGCCCAAGATTTGCTCATAAAAGTCGCGAACCTGAAGAGGAGAAGTTGACAACTGGCGTAGAAGATAATTTTGTCAAGAGAAGACGAAAATTTATAGATGTTAGAAAAGAAGCCAAACCGATACCTCTTTCTGCAAACAATGTGATCAATGGACTCATAGGAAGCAATGGACATCTAGATCCAGTTGTCACTAAAGCAGATGCTCATTACTTGGTGGTGAAAACCCTCAGAACATTTAACAAGCTATATCTTCACTTTGTTCAGGTTTGTGTTTAGATAATGATTTAACCGATCATCTGTTTGTTTTCTGGAAGATTTGATTTGTTTTTTCTTGTTTTCACCAGAGAGCTTGTATTCCCCGCAGAATAGGAACTCTTGTTATTAATCTTATTTTAATTTATTTTATGCCGTCTCCTAAGATTAATCCCGACACTTATCAGATCCTTCAATGCACTGAACCCTTGTTATATAATTTTCAATGCACTGGAGGTTCTTTAATGCACTGGCTCGATGTGACCTATGATAAGTGCTCTAGTGGGGTTGGGAAAGTGTAGTCCGTTCGATAGATTCAGGTTATCTTAATCCTGGTGATTTGGAAGAAGTCTCGAGTCCATCAACTGAGATGCAGAAGAACTATTCTGTTTCACGATGATTTGGAATCGAATTTCGCAATTGTGTTATTCCCTCATCCGACTCCCAGCAGTTTATCTATGACACAATAGCCAATATTAACGTCCATGACCCTCACTTGATTTGACATGCTTTGAAAAGAAACTTGTCTGCTCCATAGTTTACCTTGCCCTGTCTCAAAACTATAACACAGTGTGCCTAAATTTCTTTTATGTCCCGCTCACACATTATTATTTTAATTGTTGCATATTTCATTCTTGATTTATCTGATCTACTTAGGGCAACAAATGCCCCGAGCCCATCATTGAATAGCCTGTATTCAAACAGGCCGGTCAAGAATAAATGTGCGTCTTTTTTCTCTTTTTCCTGTTCAAACACTAATGCCTATTGATGGATGGAGCTATTCAGGAAGATTGTAAACACTAACTCTGTATCAGAGCACAGGTTTGTATCGTGAACCTGATCAGCCTTCATCGGAGGTTGTGAATAAGGGGTGGGAAAATCTTAATCATCAAATAATCTTCTTAGTTTCTTCCTTTCGTTAAGTTCATCATTTGGACATGAGGCAAGCTCTTTTTTTAAAATCACCTCAGCTTCAACAGGGGAGAAAGAGCATCTGTTTATTACTTTAGCTGCAATTCTGGAGAACTTGAAATCGAATGCAAAAATTCTTCATTAGTGAAGTCCGAAGAGACCTAAAATTAAAAGAGGCTCAACCCTGTAAGAGTGATTTAGGGTTCATTACATGGTATTCATAGTGGAAGGAGAGAGAGTCTGAAATCGGCCCATGTTGATGGGATAGAAGAGAGGTAGAAGAGAGATAGTGAGCGAAACCCATTCAATAAAGTCAGCTGTACAACTAACTCTTCTTGGGAGAGATCTGACAGACCACCTGAATGAGGAGCTACTTGCTGAGGCTCATTGAAGGTTCAAGAAATAGGAAGTGGAAGAGATATTGGTTCACTCTTGGTTCCTCAATACCATGGCATCAAAGATGCATAGAAAAATTCCTTTTGTGGAATCAATTGAGGAATTTTTTTGCAGATCCAATCAAATTTCAGCAAGAAATAGGATGCATGGTTAGTATGTGGACCAAAAGTCAATGCAGCTCAACTAGTCCGGGGAGATAGATCCATCACGTAGCATGGTTGTGCCTCGAAGGAAGTGTCGAGAGAAATTGACCTCTTTTCCCGTTTCCCTTCTCGGATTTGTACAAAAATGTCTAGCTAAAGAAAGTTGAAATCACGGGTGTTTGGGTCAGGTGCCAACGAAAGCTGGCTAATGTTGGATGCAACAGTTGGGGGAAAGATCCAGGCAATAAGCTCCCCCGCCTATTTGCTTCATGGTCTGGTGCCTTTGTTCAACACATAATGAATCGAGCGAAAATGCAATGCACCGTCTTTCATTTTTCATGAGGAGGGCAGGACTGTCAAATGAAGTGTTTTAAGAATGTTGAATAATGCATGATGTGCACACTCATCCACCAACCTTTCAATTTCATCCTTCAATGCTTGGGGATAGCGATAGGATCCCATTGAGATGGAACCTGTGCCTGAATCAAGGGCTATGATCAATACTGCGTCCAGGTGGAAATGCTTTTGTTGGTTCAAAGACAGATAAAAATCTGGCCAACCTCCGTCAGCAGTTCTTCATTATCTTGCCCCTGTTGTGATGACTGGTTGGTTATTTGGAATTTTCTTGAAGGAGATACCTGATCAGCTTATTCTGGGGTCATACCGCAGTCTGATCAACTCATGAAATTTTTTTGAAGAAGAATTTAATGCTGATTTTTCTTTAAAAAAGATCATGATGACTGATAACCAGTTATCTCCATAATGCCGATTGAATTCAACCATTTCATGTCAAGAATCATGTTCATTGTGCTAATGGGAATATGTAAGTAACTCCCGAAGATTGAGATATCCACACAGAGATATTCTACAGATTCTGGGACCTGTAGAATCTGTCAGAAGATATTTTGTCGATCAAGAAGATTCTGACAAGACAAAACAGAAGATTCTGACAATGTATGCAGAAAATCACCTAGAGACTCACAAAATGCTCTGACAGATTCTGCACTTGCAGAATCTGCATAATATCTCTGCACTCTGGCCAACCATTTGCTTGTGGGCTTCACAAACTCGTTGTGTGGGGAAAACTGATGGGGCCCGTCAAGCAAACTTGGGAGGGAGCAATATGGAGTGTCACGGCATAGCTGGTGGTGATGAATCATGCAGGCACCGGGTTGGGTTTGGGGAGGCACTACCGGTTGATATGGTGAGGCTCAGTGTTGGGGGGGGGTGTCCACGGGGGTTTGCTAGGCTGCGGCATTGTCTTGATCAGCTGGTCCAGTTGTGTCACCATCTGGGTCAGAACGGCCATGTCCTGCTGCAGAGAATGGAAAGGCTGCAAGCAAGCCACGGGGTTGGACTGGGATGCCACCTCTGGGCTTGTAGGTCGTAGTTGAGTTGGGCGAGCTTGGGAGGATGGTCGAGGTTTGCTGCGGTGTAGGTTGGATCCAAGGATACCATTGCTCTGATATGAGTGATAGATACCAGCCCAACCATCCGGAGAGGTCTGCAGGGCTCGGAGTAAACAAGGAAGAGGGAGAATGGTAGGCAACAACAACACTCACAAGAATGTCAATCGTTCACCACACTCACCAGGGGGAGTGCCTCACCATTTCTTGTAAAAGATCCTGATGAAGCCTGATGTGGCCTCTGTTCCCCTCTTATCTACCAAGTCTCAACTGACTTAGTTCAGACTCCTGCCTTATGTAGACCTGTTTGGACGGGGTTGAACCAGTTAGTCCATGACAGATATATTCAGACCACTTAATATTATACTACGCTCGTCCAGCATGGATATGCTCTAGGTTTGATAGTCTTTATTTTTAGGTTGAAGGCATTATTGTCATGTGGAATGGACAGATAACTGGTCCAACCAAGGGGCCTTGAAACTGAAGTATCCAAGACTCTTTGCCCTAGCAATGAATCCAAATGCCAAGGTTGTTGACTGTTGGGATGGGGCTTGTGTCCCTAACCTGATAAGGGCACTATCAGATCTACGGTTCAGGTAGCTATTGGGGATGCAATAGCTCCTTCTACCCTTAACCCCATCGACTCATTCCCGAGATGGCTGGGTATGGGGGGACAATCCTTCTCGGTGAAAGATGCATATTTGAAGATTCGGGGTGCAGCGGGGGGTGACTCGACAGTCAACAAGGCATGCCACATGCTGATGAAGCAAAAAGTTCCCCTCAAGGTGCGGATCTTCAGCTGGATGTTGAGGCGTAGAAAGCTGGCTACCCGGCTTTTCCATAGGAGGTGGGCCCCAACAGACTCCACCGAATGTCTTACGTGCACAAGTGACGAAGACAAAGACTGTTCCCATTTGTTTTTCACGTGTCAGTTTGCTCAGAGCGTATGGACATTGCAGCAGGTCCCAGGGGTGGTTATCTCCTCTGACGAGGCATTTTGGGCCTCAGCCACGCTCGGGAGACCCAGGAGCAAACTGGAGTGGGGGAGGCTGCTGTGGCTGCACCGGAATGAAATGGTGTTTCAGGGGAGGATGGCTTCGGTGGAGAGTTACATCCACGACATTCAGGCGCTAGTGTCATGGTGGGTGGGAGGGAGGGAGCTGAAAGGCAGACCCCTTTTGAGTCTTGATTGTAAATGGTCTGTACATGACTTTCATTTTAATGGTATCAGGTTGACCACCGGCCCCAGGTGGTCTTCCATATTTTCGTTCAAAAAAAAAAAAATTGTCATGTGGAACAGTAAGAATAGACAGAGCCATTGACCAAGAATATGGCAAGGGATGAGCTGTCAACGTATTTGAAAAAATGGAGATATTTCCAGTGCATCGACGTTGCTTATTCTAAAGAAGGTAACTTTAATCTCAACATAATTATGTCTAGGCTCGTCTTTTACGCAACAACAATACCTGTAGATGCCAGTAAATAGAGAATTCTAGCATTTATTAATTGGTAAGGGTACATAATAATACCATTCAACACCAAATATTACATTCGCCATTGGATTTGGGGGCCAACCTATGCAAGATCCCAAAGAGGTTCAAATTCAAGATGCTTTCTGCATGTTTTCATTTCTTTAGGCTACAGTTTGACTTTTATTTAGAGACCCAAATTTTACTTCTTTACATAACTGTCATTTAGGAGAAAGGAATTACTCTCAGTGGATATCTATACAGATGCTCATTATGATGATTGTGCCTTGCGTTATACCTATCCAAGGTCTGATATGCCTTGTATTTTTTGGGTATCAACCCTTTTCCATCCACCTAATCTATTACCTTGAGGGAGTGGCTAGTTTCCAATTGTGGTATCTCTCCTTTGCGTCCATTTCCGCATCCATAGTCTTCCAACAACTATCATCCAATGCATTAATTTACATGCTCAAGAAAACTCTTCATTGTGGGCTAAGACAATCATTAAAGCAAATGATTCAGAGGATACCTAACTTGAAGTTTGAAGCTCCTCACTCCCCTTAGATTTGCAATGACACATAGTTTAGCCTCATCGTCAACAAGATCAGAGGTTTCCTCAGAATCTTGATCCTGTAGACTCTCGTCTTCAAGTTTTGGATTTCCTTCATTACTCTGGGCCAAGTCATCCTGGACAATTACATCATTCTCATCTCTTTGTCTAGGCCATCGCAAATACACCTGTGTATGTTTCTGGGATGTTTAAGATTTTTCCTCATTTCTTCAACCTGATCAATCAGCAGCTTCAGCTCTATCTGAGTATGTTTCTGGGATGCCCGTGTAGTTGAAGAATGATCATCTCCTGGTAGTATTATGTAGCCTTATCCTCAGCCAGACCTAGCCGACGGAACCGACAGAACCAACAGACAGAACCAGAAAATGATTATAGTTCTTAACCCTCATTCTGTTGCTGTGGACTCCTTATATAGTGAGGTACAGGATGGGTTTCTCCATAAGGGGCCAAATTCACAAAGACATGTAACGGACATGCTACATGTCATATAAAAGAAAGCATAATAGAAACAAACTTCAGCAGCTAACAGAATATAAAGTAATCGCTTGCTACTGCTAGACTGGCTAATCTGCTGTGTGTCCCTGGGTTTCCAGAACGAACGTCTCTCATTTATTCAATGTGGTGTCAGCTGAATTGTGGAATTTCCTGTTCTCATGGTGATATTACCTGTTCCTTCTGAATATTAGAGTATCCCGGCCGTACACCCTGAATTGCTCCTGGGTTTGGCTTACCAGACATTCTAGACATGCATTTACGCGATGCACCCAAGGACTGTAGGTCCTTGGACCCAAGGACGCGATGCTCTCAGTTTGAACCCAAGATATTCTGTAGACATCAATCAATTGAGCTCTGATAGTATATTGTCTTAGTTGGTGTCCTATTGATTAGGTGTGCTTCTCTTAAGATAATCTCCCATCGTAATACCTGGGCATATTTGCGTACTCTTATAGTGCTCTGGCGCTAGCTAAGGTATGGCCACCAGCTAAGGTATGGCCAATCCCATCAGATTGTGTTGTGGTGTACTAACACATGATTATTCATGTTTAATACTCTTTTTGGCAGTAGCATTTAAATACTCTCTTGCATTATCTGACCTCACGTGTTTGATTCCCACAGAATACTGACTTATGATCATGTTACAAAGCTGTACTATTCTTGTGAAACCCACCTTGGATCTTAAGAATTATACCTCCTTGAGCTGTGTAGAGTCATCAACAAACTGCACAGACAGGTTGGATACTGGACATGACCCCTACGCTTGCCATAAATAAGTCAAATGGATTCAAACTTATGCTGTTAAATACAACTCTGACGTATCACCAAAGGAGGACATATTTACAGAAACTGATCTCAAGAATTTGAAGATTAAGGGAAGGGATAAAGAAGAGCTTTCGACAATCTGAAGGGAAATGATCTGATAAAGAAGAATGATGGCGTCATGAGCCAGGTATTCCAAGAAAGGTAGGAGTGTTCAAGTCCAAGAAAGAAGAATAAGGGAGTTGTGGCGGTCTATCTTGAATGAAGATAGTAAGAGATAGATAGTATAGGGATGAGGTAAAATAAAGATGGAGAGATATGAAGTTACCCTCTAGAACCTCTGATCACGTAATTTCATGCTCCGACGATAACGAGATGCAGCTAAGTCATGCGATGAAACCTCAATCGGTCATTCCTCAAAGGTTTCTCAATTGTCTTAACAAGGGGCTATTTATAGCCCTGTAGTGTGTACCCAATCAGAGGAAAATACCAATGACTTGCGTGATTTGAGCAAGCTGAGTATCTCTGGAATGTTCACAGAAGATTAGATTGGAAAGGGCAAGCAACTCTAGACGTAGAGATCTTTCGCCTGTCTAGCCGTTCATAATGCTCATTCCGACTACTCCAGCTTGTTGCTCTTGTTGGTGATGAACCTTAAAAATGATCTCTGTAACTACCTTTCCCACTTGTACTTTATTTTTTTGGCCTTGCTCTTATTTCATGCGTGTTGCATTTTTTGATGCATGCCCCAGTTGCCCTCTTTTGTAAGTTATACTAAAGAACATATCCCCTACATCTATTCAAAGATCAGTTATTTCCACTGATCTTGAATGAGCCTCTTGTTGACTGTCTTCTGTGACATATCCTTAGCATGACTCTTTTTTTGAAGAAAATAGGGTAGACCACCCGAAACCAGTGGCCCACCTGATACTATTAAAAAAAAGAGTCAAGTGCACATCATTTACAGATATGACCGCAAATCCTGCTTTTATCCCCCTGCCCCCCAAAAAGATATTAGCGCCTCAACGTCAAATATGGCACTCTCGACTAAAGCCTTTCCTCCTTTGAACACCACTTCGTTTCGGTGCAACCATACCGCCCACAGTAGTGCGAGAATTGTCCCCCACTCCATTCTGCTTTGGTATCCACCTGTCGTGACTGATGCCCAAAAATTGTCGTTTGAGGAGATATTCACCCCTGAAATCTGTTGCGAGGCCCATACTCCTTGAGCGAGGTGACATGTGAAGAAAAGGTGTGAGCAGTCTTCCTCGCCCCCAGCGCACAAAGGGCAGTCGACGGGCTCCGCTGGTGCCCACCTCCGCCGATAGACCCGTGTGACGAGTTTCCGTCTCCTCAACAACCAGCCGAAAATTCTCACTTTAAGAGGAATCTTTAGTTTCAGCATTACGTGACATGCCTGCCTGACTTCTGGGTCATCTCTCGCCACCCCTCGAATCTTCAAGTATGCATCCTTCACCGAGAAAGGTGGCCCCTGCCATACCCATCCGTCTCGATAATCTGCTGATGGGCTGAGAGGTAGGAGGATCTCCTGCATTCCCAATTACTCCTCAAACTGAAGGTCTGATCATGTCTCAGAGAGGGTTGGGACCCGAGCCCCGTCCCAACATTCGCTGACTGTGGCAGTTGGGTTCCTTGTTATAGCAAATAGTCTGGGAAACTTCAACTTCAAGGGACCTTGTTTTGACCAGTTATCATGCCAAAACCGAAAGCCTTCCCCATCTTCCAGTTTGGCATCAAATAACTCATGAATGTGAGGGATGATTTGACGTAGGCTGCGCCAAAAAGGGGACTCCCCCCTAATTCTCACCCATTGCCTTTCCCAATCCATATCACAGCCATATATGTCTCTTAGGACATTGAAAACACGACCCTCCGCTGGTCTCATAACTCGTTCGACCCATTTAGCCAGCAATGCCGAATTCATGGATTCCAAGTGGAGAACCCCCAGCCCTCCTTGTTTCAGAGGTCTACAGACCACATCCCACGCTACTAGGGGTATCCCCCTCTCCCCCACCTCCCCAAAAGAACCGCCTCATTAATCCCTCTTGCCGCTTTGTCACAACTGCCGGTGCTTTATATACCGATAGGCAGAATATAGTGATCGCTGAGAGCACCAACCTCAAAAGTACCAGGCGACCCCCTTGTGATAACATCTTGTTCTGCCAGCCCTCCAACCTGCGCTCCACCTTGTCAATCACTGGCTGCCAGTCTGCAGCTAGGATGCGTCTCCCTGTCAGTGGAAGACCCAAATACTTCATTGTTAGCGAACCTCGGGGTGTGCCTAGCGAATTAGTGCATTGGGTCTCCTCCTCCAACGACTGGCCGAATCTCACAAAGGCTGACTTTTCTCTGTTGAGACGTAGCCCCGAGAAATCAGCAAATAATTCTAACAGGGATGATATGATGTGAGTTTCTGCCGCAGCTCCTTCCAGGAAGAATGTTGTGTCATCCGTATATTGGAGTAGTGGGATACCCCTGGAGTAGCGCGCCGTGTGAAAGCCGCGCAGTAGGCCGTGTTTGACTACTCTCTGTGGGCGGATCCATCCTCCTGCTGCCCTGCCATTGACCAAGACTGAGAAAGAGTGGGACGTAGCGCAACGTCGCACCCAGGCCACCCAGTCCTCGGAAAATCCTCGCTTTCGCATGACGGACCATAGAAATCTCCTATCGAGTGAATCATAGGCTTTTGCAAAATCCACCTTCCAAATAAAGCCCTTCGTTCCGTTTCTTTTCCAAGCTGAAATGATCTCCCCCGCCACCACCGCACTGTCTTGCAATTGTCTTCCCAGAATGAAGGCCAATTGAAAGGGTCCGATTAGGCCCCCAATCACCCCTCTCAACCGGTTAGCCAACACCTTGGCGATGATGAGATAGATTGAAGTCGACAGAGCAATGGGCCCACATTCACCGCTCCTGCGCACTTGGGAAACAGAAATAAATATGGCCGATTCAGTCTTTCCATGCCGAAGTTACCCATCCGGAACTCGTCCAATGTATCCATCACGTCTGAGCCAACAACATCCCAGAATTCACTAAAGAAGAAAACTGGGAGTCCATCAGGGCCCGGGGCTCCGTCTCCATTCAAACCTTGGATCGCGTTTCGTACTTCTTCCACGAAGAAAGGCTTCACTAGCTCAGCCTGTTGTGCTTGTGATAACCTAGATACGCTTCTACCTTCCCATCTCCACTGGTTGCGAGCCCCCTGCTTAGTGACTGTTCTGAAATGATCTGCTAGTGCTTCTCCCACTCCTTGTGCCCCCAAGACTTCACGGTTTCCCACTTTCACTCGTGGTATAAGATTCGACCTTCTCCTTCCATTCGTCGCCATATGGAAGAACCGTGTGTTGGTGTCCCCCTCCTTCAGCCAAAGTTGCTGCGACCGCTGCCTCCAAGCCATTTCAAGCTTCTCATCCTCTTCCTCCACCACCCCTCTGCATGTTTTTCTTTCCTTGAGTTCGGAGTCGACCAGGCATCTTGTGTCTTCAATGGAGTCCTACTGTTGGACCCGTAAAAGGGCTTCATCTCTTCACTGGCGTCTTCCCTCTCGGATCTTTTTTTTTCACCCCAATAAGGTGTTGTCTTAGACCTGCCAATTTGGTGGCCAACCTCATCGTGGCTGTGCCCTGTGCTGATTGACTTCTCCACCATGTTATCACTTCTTCTTTGAATCCCTTCTCACGTAGCCACGAGCGATCTAACTTAAAATAGGTCAATCTGTTCTGGCCAACATTAGCTTGCCAGATAACTGGAACATAATCAGATAATGGTTTGGGGAGTGCTCGTACATCTGCCAATGGATACTCTTCCAATAGGTCCACGGAGCAAAGGAATCTGTCCAGGCGAGAAAATGCGGTGTGGCCTCTCGTACTTCGCCAAGTGTAATTACAATTTGTCGGTCCCATTTCGTGTAATCCCGTCTTGGATACGAAAGACCAGAAAGCCTCTGACCCTAGATCTTGCCCTCCCCTCCCACTCGGTCTATCACTTGACTCCAAAGTCACGTTGAAATTGCCTCCAAATAACAATGGCATCCCGTGAAAGAGGGAGACTACACTTTCCAGCTCCTCCCATAACCTGTGTCAATGGGCTGCAATAACAGGGCCGTAAACCGATGCCACCATGCATTGAAAACCGTCGCTCCTTCTCTTCGTTTTTACTGCCACCACAAACTGTCCCGTCCATGACCCCTCTTTAGCAAAGGTCGTCGTATTCCATGCCACCAATGGGCCCCCGGATCTACATGTGGCATTCACAGCCACAAAGCCCTCGAGAAAACCTCGTCCCACCAAGTTCCATTCTTTTCTTTCACACCTCTCCAACATCGTCTCTTGTAGGCAGACTTCATCGGCTCCCCAGTCCCGTAAATAGCTCCCACCACTCCCCGTCTCCCTTCATCCCATAGACCGTGCACATTCCATGATACACACTTCATCTATGATATGATAATTGCCCTCCCTGCTTCTTCTCCGGTGCCACCTCCACTACCTCCGCCAACTCAAGCAATGTCGGGTGTGTGATTTGAGTTTCCTCTGTCTCTATTTCCTTTATGTGGCTTGATGACTCTATGGTCTCTTTCCCCTTGGAGCTTTGACCCTTAGGTGCTACCTCGTGTGGCTCTTTTCGAGATTTCGCTTTCTTTGATCTGCTGTCCACAATTAACCGCACCTAACCGTTTTGCCCGAACACCACCCACGTCTTCTTACCATTTGCCTCCGTTAAAGCCAGTTTCCCCCTTTGGTAAACCACGCCCTTGAACCGGCGAAGAGCTTCATTAGTTATCTGCCGCATCCTCTTCTGTCTTGGGCTTCGGTCTTTCTGAACCTTGTCCACAGTGGGCTATGTCAGCGGTATGGCCGATGATGCGCTCTCCTCCTGCATCGGGCTGCCGCTCTCTACTCCTTGTACACCTACCTCCATGGTAGATCGCACCGACGGGGGTCTTGTGGGGGATCCCCTGAATTCGCAAGGTGCTGCTGGGGGAGTCTTGTGGCTTATTCTGGCCTTGAAGGTTTTCGTGTGTCCATGTGACCACGCTGATTCTGGTAACGACTCCCCTTCTATCACTTCAACGTCAAGTAACACCACGTTTGGGTCCCCGAATTCTAACCCTGTCAAGATGATATTCTTAAGCCGTCCGAATGAGGAGACCAATTTTGTCAGCGTCGATTTATTGCGATGCACCAACAGGACCCCGTGCACCTCCACCATGATCCCCATTTTTTTAACTCCATCAGCTCCATCGGTGGGGAGTATCCGCCGCCATCTCACCTCCGTGGTGTCTGTGATCCGCTGCTTCCAGCCGCATATCGCCACATAGGCAGCCGTCGGTATCCCTCGAAGAAACAAGGTGTTGGTATCTATCCTCCGTATCTCCGCCTGCTCTAGCTTCGGGAATTTCTGCCATAAGCCAGCCCGTACAACCTCGGTCTCTGGGTTATCTCCGAAAACATCTCCCAACATGCATTTTTGGAGAAAATTGATGCCCTCATCCTCCCCTTCAGTAGATACTTGATCTTTTGCTGTCCTTGGCTTTGAATCTGGTGTCCTGTCTGCGCCTGAATTCTGTTATTTTCGCCTCTTCCTTGCCTACACTCAAACTGGCGGTGTCCTGTCCTTCGGCACCCCCGGCAGATTATTGGATCTCGACAGTCACATGCGTGGTGGCCTCGTGCTAAACATCTGAAACAAATGTTTTTCTCCCCGAGGGGTCTTCGCTGTATGGACCCATTGACATGTTGAGCCCTCTTTGCGTGACGAGATCTCACCGTCACCCATCCAACCGCTTCGTTCTCCAATCAGGAAGAGGCCTTCTTGCTCGTGTGCCGTCCTCACGTGTCTTCTTGTTCTGTCTATGCCTCTGCCCACAAAAGCAACAACCAGGGTCCTCTTGCGCTCCCTCTGCATTATATGTGTTCCCCCGGGGTCTGCTCTCTCTTGCCCAGGACCCCCTCCGCCATCTTCCTTGCGGCATTGGTCCTGTTCTATCCTTCTTCTGATTGTTGTTCAGGGCACCCTAGTCACTCTCATGTAGCCCCCCCTTGTGCTGAACGTGCACGGGTCTCTTACCCCTCTCTTCATTTCCTCCTTGTGCATGACCTCTGTACTTGCGCCTGTCTTTGAGGAGCAACTCCTGTTCCAGGATCTCCCACTGACGAGTATCATATTCGGCGAAAGTCTTCTAACGTTGCATCTCTCATGCCATGGTGAGACCCCATTCCACCTTCACAGAATTCTCTTTGAGTATCGCGTCACCGGCCCTGAGTGTTGTAAAACTTTGCCTTGGTGATCCCCTTCTGAAACTCGATCTTAAGAGGCAGCCCCGCGAACCTCTGTCTCTGCAAGGTTCTCAATGCAAAGACTGCGTCTTCCACCCTTCTGAAATTAACAAAGGCATAGCTTCGCCCAGGTATGAAAGCGGTAGTTTCCAGGTCCCCAAATCGTAGGAACTGCTCCAACAACATGCCCTGAGTAACTCGGGGTGGGAGGTTTCCTACCCATAGGTGGCGACTCGGCTGTGCTTCTGCCTGCCCCAACGGATGACTCAGGGGATTAACTCCATTCCCCCTCTCTTCAATTCTGGGATTGAATGCACCGCGATGTTTCTCCCTTCCCCCGTCAATCTGGCCCCTCATTCTCTTGCCGAACGAGCGCTGCACTGCGTCCGCTGCGGACAAAGAAAATGGAGAACCTCGGACGAGCGTTAGAACGACATCAAACGAATCTTTCGGTGGTTCCAAGGACACAAACTCCCCAAAGCCATCCAGCCATAAAATCCCTCGTCTCAATGTCTGCCGCGGGCTCATCAACATTGCTCGCCTCCTGTTGCTGCTGAATTTCAGAGCTGACTTGAGGTCGGGGGATTTCTAACGCCGATCGATTCCCAGAAGAAATCAACGGCTCCCAAGGACTGAACTCACTGCGACCGTGGGAGCTCGGAGAGGGCTTTGTTGAACTCCATGCTAGGGCTTGGAGGAAGGAGAGGTAATGAATTCCTTAACCAGAATGTACATGAGGAGGGGTATATATACCCTAGGAGAGAGAGAGGAGAGAATATGAGTTAGTGATAAGTGAGGGAGCCTAGTGGGTTTATAGAACATGACCCACTAGGAGAGGCCTCTCACTAACAGCCCCCATGGCGAGGTATGGATGTCATCCATGCCAAGCTTGGAGGTAGCACGAACAAGGAGAGGATTTGATAATCCCTTCGTGAGAACATCGGCCGCCTGGTCGGATGACGGCACGAAAGACAAGTCGAACAAGCCCTCGTCCATCCGCTCCTTGAAGAAGTAGCGGTTGATCTCCATGTGCTTGATGCGACCCGTCTGGCCCGGATTTTGAGCCAAGGCAATAGCCAATTTGTTGTCACAATAAAAGTGGATCGGACAGGTGTACTCGACGCGAAGTTCGTGGAGCACCCCGTGAATCCACTGAGCCTCAGAGGCCCCATCCGCAAGTGCCCGGTATTCCGCCTCTGCACTCGAACGGGAGACACGATCCTGCTTGCTGCTTTTCCAGCTCACAAGGCCCCCGAAGGCAAAGATGCAAAGACCGGTGGTAGACCGGTAGTCCACAGTCGAGCCTGCATAGTCAGCGTCTGTATATACCTTTACAGTCGGCTCTGAGCTCCGGGGGAAGAGTAAACCCTTCCCGGGACAGCCCTTCAGGTACGCGAGCACCCGGTGAGCTGCCTGACGATGAATCTCATGCGGAGCATGCATGAACTGACTGAGAAGGCTAACTGCATAGCTGATGTCGGGACGCGTGTGGGTCAGATAGAGAAGTTTCCCCACCAACTGCTGATATTGATGGGTGCTGACCGGCGGAGAGTCACCCCCGGCGCCCAACTTGACGTTGGGGTCGATGGGGGTCTTCACAGGAGCACAGTCGGTCATACCCGTCAAAGTCAGCAGGTCCACCGTATATTTCTGCTGGCTGATGAAGATACCACGAGCCGAGTAGGCCACCTCGAGCCCCAAGAAGTACCGGAGCTGACCAAGGGCCTTGATCTCGAACTCGCGGGCAAGGGAGCGGCTGAGGCGTGAAGCTTCGGCAGTGTCCGACCCGGTGATCAGGATGTCGTCCACATAAACGACCAGGATAGCGACCCCGGCCGGGCCGTGACGGAAGAAGAGAGTGGCTTCCCCATTGCTCTGGGTGTACCCTTCGGCGCGCATGACGGAGCTGAAGCGGCCGAACCACATCCGCGGCGACTGCTTCAGTCCATACAAGGACTTCCGCGGTCGGCAGCGGTCCCGGAGGCCGAGAGGGTAGCCGGAGGATGATGCATGTAGACCTCCTCGGTAAGATCGCCATGAAGGAAGGCGTTCTTAACGTCGAACTGGCGAATCAACCACCCATGATGAGCGGCCAGCGCCAGAGGAGGCGGGCGGTGTCCATCTTCGCGACCGGAGAAAAGCGTCTCAGTAGTCGGCGCCGTAGGACTGAGTGAAGCCACGAGCCACGAGCGCGATTTGCGGCGTTCAGGAGCCATCGGCGTTGTGCTTGGGGTGTGAACCCACTTGCAAGAGACGGCCGTCTTCCGGGCGGAGAGGAACCACATCACGTGTGGTTTTGAGCAAGGCGCACATCTCCTCATCCATCGCGCTTTCCAATGAGGACAAGCGATAGCATCGGTTAAGCGGCGTGGAGCGAAGACAGAGTCGATGCGGGTCAAAAACAGGCGGTAGGGAGTACTCAACCTGGCGAAGGAGCGATAGTGAGAGAGGGGTAAAGGGAGTGCGGGTGCACTGGCGGACCCCTTTACGCAGCGATAGGCAAGTCAGGAGTCATCGTCAGCAGGAGAAGAAGACGACTCGGAAATGGCTGGCGGAAGAGAGGAAGGCGAGGACTCAGCAGGCGGGAGGAGGCGGAAGCAGGGCGAGGTCGGGAGGAAGATAATGGGGTAGGCGCAATGGGTGAGGAAGGAAAGCCGACCGGTGGAGGAGAAGAAGAGGAGGGTGGAACGACTGTGGGAGGAGAGGCAGCGGTGGGAGGAAAGGAGCAGCGGGCTCCAGAACCAGATCCGGCTCAAGGGGCCGGAGGAGATGTGGGAGAGAAGAAGGGTTGAAATTCAGAGAGGGTGACATTGGCGGAGACGAAAAACCGAGGAGAGGAGGGAGGAAAGCATTTATACCCTTGCTGAGGCGAGGAGGAGCCAACAAAGACGCATTTGAGCGCCGGGCATCCAGCCCGACAGGGAGGCGTCGTGTCATGAACATATGCCGTGCAGCCAAAGACGGGGAAGAAGGTGAGTGCGGAGCTGCGGCGGGAAAGGCAGCCGACAACCGGTCAAGCGGAGGGCTGAACTGGAGGGTCGGGGTGGGCAGCCGGTTGATGAGATGAGTACTCGTCAGAACGGCTTCCCCCCAATAAGTCCACGGGACGTGGTAGTCCAGCAGGAGAGTGCGGGCAGTCGACGTGACATACCCAATACGCCGCTCGGCAAGGCCATTCTGCTCGGGCGTCGCCACGCAAGACGTCTCGTGGAGAATCCCATGGGCGGTGAAATACGAGGTCAACTCCTGGTTGACGTAGTCCCGCGCATTGTCGGACCGGAACCGCTGAATAGTCCGGCCAAACTGAGTCTGAAGCATGGTGCAGAAGGCTTGAACAGTCGAGAGCGGCGCTCTTGGACGGCAACAAGTAGGTCCACGTGTAACGGGTGGCCTCATCAACAAAGATCAAGAACCACCGGTGTCCCTTCAGGCTGGCCTGTCGCGACGGACCCCATACATCGCTATGAATGCGATATAAGGGAACATCACTGTGAGAAGTCGACGGAGGAAGGAGGCCGGCGATGCTTCGCCAGTTTGCATGCATCACAAACAACAGAAGAGAGGTCAAGCCAGTACACAATGTCGGAAAAAGTCTTTTCAAAACATGGAAAGACGGATGCCCGAGCCGCTGGTGAGTGAGTAGAAGCCGCTGCCGCGCTGGTCTCGACCGTCAACAAGCACCGCTGCACCGTCCCCGACCGCCCCCTCTCGTCCAACAGCAGTAGGCCATCCGAGCGCCTAATTCGCAAAGTCTTCCCCACCTTGTCAGTCAAAAAGATCCCATCAGACTGAATGTGGAACGAGCAATGGACCGCATCGACGAGTCGCTGCGGTGACATAAGTAAGGTCTGAAGGGACGGAACATGAAGGACGTTGTGAATGATACCAAGGCCATCCACATGGATCGACCCGATACCAGCCACGCGAAGTCGTCCCCCCCCCGCCGTGTGGACAGCTCGACCACCAAGGTGCCGCTCGTAGGACAGAAACCGGTGGTTGAACGGGGTCATATGCTCTGTGGCCCCAGTATCAAGCACCCAGGTGGTATCCGAAACGAAGGGAGCTTGGAGGGCCGAGTGTCCACAATACCACTGATCTGACTTGGGAAGGAAGAACGCACGAAGTCACTGAAGTGAGCCACGGTAGGCTGCGAAGAAGACCCGGTCTGCAGGGCAGCCAGCTGGGAGCTGAGACGGGCAAGTTCGGCAGTCAGCTGGTCATTAGTCATGGCTGGATGGCTGGAGCTAGAGGGCGACGGGGCCGGTGCCTGGGCAAGATGGGCTCTGGCTGCGGGACCGGCGAGGCGGCGAGGCAGGAGCTGATGGCGATGAGGCGACCTCCGGATCCGGGTACTGTCCAAAAATTTCTTGATGCACCTGGCCTCAAGATGATTCGACTTACGCGGTAGGAGCAAACCACGGTGCCCGAGAGCCCGAAGAAGGCTTGGGCAGCAAGGGAGGTTGCTCCGTAGGGCGGGACAGGAGGGCAGCACTCTCGCCGGGGGACTCGGCAGGCAGGTCCAGCAGCGGACGTTGACGACGAAGGCTGCTTTCAACCTCCGTCAACTCCTTAACCAGACCATCGAAGTCCGGAAGAGGAGTCTGGGAGTGAAGAGCCCGGCGCCTGACATCCGCATATTCCGGATTCAGCTTGTCGAGAAATGACATGTAGCGGAGCTTGAGAGCATGGCGGCGGTCGACGCAATTCGGATCCCCCACCGGCATGTAATAGTCCACCTCGCGCCACAGGGCTTGGTGGGCAAGGCTATAGTCCATAATGGACATGGTGCCATGTCGGAGTACACTCGCCCGCTCGGCCAAAGTAAAGATCTTCCAGTCATCAGCATCATGCCCGCAGTAGCGACGAGCGTGCTCCCAGATCTCCAGCGAGTCGTCAGGTGGAGGAACTTGTCATAGACCTCCCGAGAGAGTGTGAGTCAAGAGCCAAGAGTGGGCAGTACTGCTCGGCACTCCAGGCCGGGAAATGCGGGTCCGTGACGGGAGGGCTGGCAGGTGAGATGTTTCTGGAGCAGGCGGCGCAGAGTGTACTCGGCGAACTTCAGCCACGACATCAAGTTCGGAGCACTGAGGCGGCAGTTATCCGGGCGGAGGGAGAGGAGCACCGATTTTGGCGACGGAGTTCCCGGCAAAGTCAGCGCGGTGAAATCTGCTTGGGTTGACGTCGGGGCGGTGGATGCAGACGGATCACTGCCCATGCTGGAGGTAGTCGACATGACGGCAAACAGCAGAAGCGGCAGCGAACGAAGAACCGAACACGGTCCGAACACGGGAGACAGTTGCTTGCGGGCGGCTTGCGGCGGGCGCTCGTCGCGGCGCTGCTCGCGGGCGGCTGCTGCGGGCGGCTGCGCTGCTCGCGCGCTGCTCGCGGCGGCTGCTGCGCGGCGGCGGCGGCGGCGCTGCTCGCGGCGGCTGCTTGCGCGGCGGCTGCTCGCGGCGGCTGCTTGGCGGCGGCTGCGGCGGGCGCTCCGTCGCGGCGCTGCTCGCGGCGGCTGCTGCGGCGGCGGCTTCGCGGCGGCTGCTGCGGGCGGCTGCGCTGCTCGCGCGCTGCTCGCGGCGGCTGCTTGCTGGCGCTGCTGCGGCGGCTGCTTGCGGCGTCGCGGGCGCTGCTCGCGGGCGGCTGCTTGCGGGCGCTGCTTGCGCGGCGCTGCTGCGGCGCTGCTTATGCGAGCAAGGAGAAGATTGAGAGGGTGATGGTGAAGAAGAAGAAGAAGAAGAAGAAGAAGAAGAAGAAGAAGAAGAAGAAGAAGAAGAAGAAGAAGAAGAAGCCCGCACACAGGCTTAGGGCTAGAGATGGGGATCAAGAGCTTGGCTCTGATACCATGTTGAACTCCATGCTAGGGCTTGGAGGAAGGAGAGGAAATGAATTCCTTAACCAGAATGTACATGAGGAGGGGTATATATACCCTAGGAGAGAGAGAGGAGAGAATATGAGTTAGTGATAAGTGAGGGAGCCTAGTGGGTTTATAGAACATGACCCACTAGGAGAGGCCTCTCACTAACAGGCTTGGATTTGGGATCAACCTTGGTCGTGCCGCCGGCCAACCGCGAATCAGAGGGAGCAGATAACCGCTGCACGAGAGGGGAGACGACAGGTCGTTCCGCTTCCACTGCTGTGGAGCCGAGAACTCTTCCCTGGCCTTGGAATTTCCCGGTCGAAATCGACGCCGATAGCGCCTTGTTCACCTTCTTCATCTTCCCTTCATCTTCCCCTAGCTGCTGCTCGTCGTTGTTCCCTTCAACGAGATCGGCGATCTTGAAGATCCAAACATTTTCCCAAGGCTGATCCGGCTCATCATCGAAGAAACCATCATAATTGTCATCATCCTGGTAGAGCTCGCCCGACCACCATCTCCCCTTGCCGCTTAACCGCTCCTCCTCTTCATCAATCACCATCTTCTTCGAGAATTCTTCGACGTCGATCGGATCGGAGAAATCAGATCTCGCGCCGCGAAAACCTTCCGCGCGAGAATTCTGCGGGTTGCCGCGGCTCGCGCGGGGGAAGGGAAGGAGGAAGCGGCGAGATGGAGGGTTGGGACGGGGGAAGAAACTCACTGGACATGGCCCAGCGATGGCGAGCTCGGCAGAGAGATCCGCCATCTCACCCAGCTGTGAGATGCAGAGTCCCTGGATTATGATCAACATTATCCTTGGCATGACTCTAGAAGAACGCTGGATAGCCTATATAATTGGTTATTGTATAAAACAGAGAAAGAAGAGAAGTGAAAGGAAGAGAAAAGGGAGGGCCCCAGGGCACACACAAATGGATTTGAACAATAAAGAAACGATCTTATGTGGGTTATTTGATGAGTTGGCTCTTTAGATATTGTGAAACCCTAGAAGGGTTGAGGGAGAGGAGAAGAAGGATGATCGATGAAGGAAGACTAACAGAATGACATAAGGACCCAAAGGGTTACATGGAGGGTATTTATACCCTAGGAGAGTAAGTAGGAGAGAGAGAGTGATAATAATAATAAGTCCACACTAACACCCCCCCGCAAGCGAAGTATGGATGTCGTCCATGCCGAGCTTGGACACTGCACGTTGAAGGAGAGGCCGGGACAGTCCCTTGGTGAGGACATCCGCGGCTTGATCGGCGGAAGCAACAAAGTCGAGGTCGAAGATCCCTTCGTCCATACGCTCCTTGAAAAAGTAGCGGTTGCGCTCCATGTGCTTGATCTTTCCCTGCTGGCCAGGGTTCTTGGCCAACGCAATCGCCGACTTGTTGTCGCAGTAGAAGTGGATCGGGCCGAAATACTCCACACGAAGGTCATGGAGAATCCCGTAAATCCACTGGCCCTCAGAGGCCCCATCGGCGAGTGCTCGGTACTCGGCTTCGGCACTAGAGCGGGACACCTTGTCCTGCTTGCTGCTCTTCCACGTGACTAGACTGCCAAACAGAAACGTGCAGTACCCGGTAGTGGAACGATAATCCACAATCGATCCAGCAAAGTCAGCGTCGGTGTACACCTTCACTGTCCGATCCGTGCTGCAAGGAAATAACAACCCCTTGCCGGGGCAGCCTTTGAGGTACGTAAGTACCCGATATGCTGCCTGGCGGTGGATCTCGCGTGGTGAGTGCATGAACTGGCTGAGGAGGTTGACGGCGAAGCTGATGTCGGGTCGGGTGTGCGTCAAATAGAGGAGCTTCCCCACCAGCTGCTGATACTGGAAGGAATTCACCGGTGGTGAGTCCTCCCCCGTGCCCAACTTCACGTTGGGGTCAATGGGAGTACTCACTGGCGCACACTCCGTCATGCCCGCCAGGGCCAGCAAGTCAACGGCATATTTCTGCTGAGACACGAAAATGCCCCGTGGGGCATATGCCACCTCAAGGCCGAGGAAGTAGTGGAGAGGCCCAAGGGCCTTGATCTCGAACTCCTTGGCCAAGGCAACACCAAGGCGACCAGCCTCTGCAGAATCTGAGCCGGTGATAAGAATGTCGTCAACATAGACCGCCAGGATGGAGACACCAGCGGGAGTATGGCGGAAGAAGAGAGAAGCGTCGCCGTTGCTCTGGGTGTAGTCCTCGGCCTTCATCACAGAAGAAAAGCGGCCGAACCACATCCGCGGGGACTGCTTCAGTCCATAGAGGGACTTCCGCAGTCGGCAGACGGTGCCAGGAGGGCCGAGGGCATATCCCGGAGGCTGCTGCATGTACACTTCTTCCGTCAAGTCGCCATGAAGGAAGGCGTTCTTCACGTCGAACTGCCGGATGACCCAGTGAAGATGGCGGCCACTGCCAAGAGGAGACGGGCGGTGTCCATCTTCGAGAAAAGCGTCTCAGTAGTCACGCCATAAGACTGAGTGAACCCCGGGCCACAAGAGCGCGACTTGTAGCGCTCGAGGTGCCATCGCACGGTGCTTCTTGGTGTGGATCCACTTGCAATCCACCGCCCTCTTGCCCGGAGGAGGCGAGATCCCAAGTGTGGTTCTTGAGCAGGGGCTGCATCTCCTTGTCCATCGCCGCTTTCCAATGAGGAGAAGCAATCGCATCGGCTCGGCGGCGTGGGACATGGTCCGACTCGATGCGAGCGAGAGACGGCCGGTAGGAGTACTCAGCGGTCGAAGGAGATATAGTGGGACAAGGGATACGCGGTGCGGGTGCACTCGCGGACCCCTTTCGAAGGGCGATAGGCCAACCCAACTGATCGTCATCATCGGGAGGGGCTGGGAGGACTCGTCCGACGGAGGAGCGGAAGCATACGTGGAAAGAGGACCCCTCTCCGGGAGAGAGAGCGAGCTCACCGGGAGGGGAAGGAGAAGAAGCCGCAGATGGAGTGATGGAGGGTGTCTCCCCGAGAGGTGTGGATGACGACACACCGGGGAAAGAGGGAGACACGGGTGGAGGCAATGCGGGCGGCAGTGGCAGAACCGCCAAAGGGGTGGAGGAAGGTGGCAAGGCTGCCGGAAGGGGCAATGGGGTAGTGGAGGAGAGCTCCGAAGACCCCTCATGAGACGACGCCACGGGAGCCGGAGGTAGGTCAAGTGGAGGTGGAACATGAGTGGATGGTGAGGGAGCAGTGGGCTCCGCAACGGGAAAGGGCTCCAAGTAGGGAGCCACAGGAACCTCATCCAACGGGAGGCGGGAAGAGGTGTCACCGAAGTAGGGCTCATGTTCGGCAAAGGTGACGTTTGCCGAGATGAAATACCTGCGAGACGGCGGATGATAACACCGGTAGCCTTTCTGGAGGGAGGCATAACCCACGAACACGCACCGGAGGGCACGAGCGTCGAGTTTCGTGCGAGTGGGGGAGGTGTCGTGCACATAGGCGGTGCAGCCGAAGACCGAGGAAGGAGGCGGTCGAAGAGGAACACCAGGAAATGCGCGGTCAGCGATCGATGGGACTCTGAAACCCAAGGACATCGGAGGGAATGCGGTTGACGAGTTGGGTACCCGTTAACACCGCGTCGCCCCAAGATGGCCATGGCACGTGAGAGTTCACCAAGAGAGTTCTGGCCGTCGAGGTGACATAGCCGATGCGACGTTCGGCCATGCCGTTCTGCTCCGGTGTCGCCACGCACGAGGATTCGTGAAGAATTCCCCGTTCGGCAAAGAAGGAGGTGAGATCGGCATTGATGAAGTCGCGGGCGTTGTCTGACCGGAAGCGCTGGATGCGCGTCAAACTGGGTTTGGACCAAGGTGCAGAAATGCCGGACCGAGGCGAAACTTCAGACTTCGCAGCCAACAGATACGTCCATGTGTAGCGGGTAGCCTCGTCAACAAGGATGAGAAAATATCGATGGCCTTTCAGACTCGCCTGCGGGCGGTCCCCAAACATCACTATGAGCAGCGAAACAACGGCGTCGAGGTGTGGGGCGTAGATGGAGAAAGCGTGGACCGGCGATGCTTGGCCAACTGACAAGCCGCAAACCACTGTCTGAAGATCGAGTCAGTACACAGAAGGAAAGAGTCGCTTCAAAGTAGAAAAGGGAGGATGGCCCAGGCGCTGGTGGGCCAAGTGAAGTCGGGCACGGCGCTGCTCATCAACCGGACGGAGGCCACGAGGTACCAAGAAGCACTGCGGCGACCCCATCATCCAACAGCAGCAGCCCGTGCTCCGTCTAATGGCTGTAGTCTGCCCCCTTGTCAGAAAGGAACATGCCGTCAGGTTGGAGATGGAACGAACAGAAGACATCATCAACCAGGCGCTGTGGTGACATGAGGATAGCTCGCAGGTCGGGGACATGAAGGGCGTTGCGGGCGACACCGAGGCCATCTACATAGACTGCCCGATACCAGCCACGCGAAGACGCCCGCCACCGGCCGTGAGAACTGTACGACGCCACTGTGCCTCTCGTAGGATACAAACCGGTCATTGAACGGGTCATGTGGTCGGTAGCCCCGAATCAAGTACCCAGGTTGTATCCGAGGCGATAGGTGAGTGAAGTGCCGTATGACCACAGTACCACTGATCAGACACCGGAGAGGAGAACGCACCGAAACCACCAAAGTGAGCGGAGGACTGGGACTGCATAGCGGCCAGCTGTTCCCGAAGAAGAGCCATGTCGGCCTGAAGCTGATCCATGGGAGACGGGGAGGTACTGCTGGCAGGAGCGGACGAGGTGGCGGCGACCATCGCCTTCAAGTCGGCTGCCTTCTTCTTCTCTTGATCTAGCTTGCGACGCCGGCAGAAACGACTGCGGTGACCGGGCTTGTTGCAGTAGTTGCACACCACTGCAGAGGCCGGCGGGTCGGAAGTAGAGGCGGAGGAGGAAGTAGACTGCCGAGTGAGAAGAGCCGTCGAATCGGGAGAAGGCTCGGCAGAGGAACCCTGCAGCTGGAAGTGGCTCTCCTCCTCCTGGAGTTCCTTGACGAGATCATCAATCGACGGGAGGCCTTCGCGTCGGTGGAGTGCTCGACGACGAATGTCATCGTATTCCTTGTTGAGGCCGTTCAGGAATCCCAGGAGCCGGAGACGAAGTGTGTTTTGATAGGACACGCAGGGCGGGTCGTCAGTCGGCAGGTAATAGTCGACCTCTTCCCACAGCTTCTTGTGGGCCAATGCGTAGTCCGAAATGGACAATTGTCCTTGACGTAGGCTGTTGGCGCGCTGAACGAGGCTGAAGAGACGCCAGTTGTCGCCATCACGACCACAATAGGCGGCGGCCTGGTCCCAAAATCCCTTCACAGTAGTCCGATGCGGGAACCGGTCACGGAATTCGGGAGCGAGGGTGTGAATGTACAGCCAGCCCATGATGAAGTTCTCTTCGGCTTCCCAGGCAGCGAAGTACGGATGGGTCGGCGTGAGCAGTGCGGCAATGCAGTGTTTAAACAGTTGGCGGGCCTTGAGAGTTGTTTCGATGAAACGGCGCCAGGAGAGGATGTTCGGGCCGCAGAGGAGTGTCGACTCCGGGACCATCGGAAGTGGATGAACCACTTTGTGAGACAGCGGCTCCCGCTGAAAGTCAACGTCCGAAAAATCAGTCGTCGACGTCGTTGGCGACGGGGGTACTCGCGGCCCCTCCGTGGTGGAGTTGCCGGAGACGGGAGGAGTGTCGTCCGCGTCTGCCATGACAGAGTTGGCTGCTCGGTGGCTGGAGTGCGGACTGGCTGCTCGTGCGGCTGGTCCGCGTGCTGGCGGCGCGGGCGGCTGGTCGGCAGGCTAGCTGCTTGGCGGCTGGCGTGCGGGCGGGCTGCTTGGGCGGCTGGGCCGCGTGCGGCCTGCGCGAGCGGCTGGTCCGCAGGCTAGCTGCTCGGTGGCTGGCGTCGGGCTGGCTGCTCGTCGCGGCTGGTCCGCGCTGGCCGTCGCGGGCGGCTGGTCCGCAGGCTGGCTGCTCGGCGGCTGGCGTGCGGGCGGCGGCTCGGGCGGCTGGTCCGCGGGCTAGCTGCTCGGCGGCTGGCGTCGCGGGCTGGCTGCTCGTGTGGCTGGTCCGCGCGCTGGCTGTGCGGGCGGCTGGTCTGCAGGCTGGCTGCTCGGCGGCTGGCGTGCGGGCTGGCTGCTCGGGCGGCTGGTCCGGGGGCTGGCTGCGCAGGCGGCTGGTCCGGGGGCTGGCTGCTCGACGGCTGGCGTGCGGGCTGGCTGCTTGTGCGGCTGGTCCGTGCGCTGGCTGTGCGGGCGGCGGGTCCGCAGGCTGGCTGCTCGGCGGCTGGCGTGCAGGCCGGCTGTTCGTGCAGCAGGTCCGCGGGCTGGCTGTGCGGGCGGCTGGTCCGCGGGCTGTTTGCGCGGCGGCTGGCGTGCGGGCTGGTTGTGCAGCGGCTGGCGGTCGTTGGCAGAAAGCTTCGTCGGAGAACCAGCAGTCGATCAAAATTGCAGTTAGGGTTTCCCCTTCCTGCAGGATCGAACAGATCCTTGGTTCACCGGAGTTCTGCCGGAACTAGGGCGATGTCAAACCCTAGTATCAGATGCCCAAGGGCTCTGATACCATGTGAAACCCTAGAAGGTTTGAGGGAGAGGAGAAGAAGGATGATCGATGAAGGAAGACTAACAGAATGACATAAGGACCCAAAGGGTTACATGGAGGGTATTTATACCCTAGGAGAGTAAGTAGGAGAGAGAGAGTGATAATAATAATAAGTCCACACTAACAACATTATCTCACCCAGCTGTGAGATGCAGAGTCCCTGGATTATGATCAACATTATCCTTGGCATGACTCTAGAAGAATGCTGGATAGCCTATATAATTGGTTATTGTATAAAACAGAGAAAGAAGAGAAGTGAAAGGAAGAGAAAAGGGAGGGCCCCAGGGCACACACAAATGGATTTGAACGATAAAGAAACGATCTTATGTGGGTTATTTGATGAGTTGGCTCTTTAGATATTGTGCTGAAACAAGACCTGATTCCATCTGAATATATATAAACGATACTCTAAGTTAACTGAGTATCTCATCTTCTTTTTTCTTATAATTTTAGAGTTGAAGTCATATTTATCATATCCCTATCTTGTCACTGGTTGGATGCTTTGTTTTTTTTTCTTCGAGATTTTATGTAGCATCACTTGTTCTTTTAACAGGAAGAAGAACATCGAGTTCATGGGATTTCTTTGAAAGCTTCAAATTTCAAGGTACTGTTGCCGTCAAATTTTTAGATAATGTAACATATTTCTCACACTATATGTATGCAGGGACAGCAGAAAAACAGTAATAAACCCAATTCATCAGAGAAATCAAAGGTATTTAGTTTATTTGGAGTATTGCTATTTTCCAGTTTCTAATTATCAATGCACCATCAGGTTTGAAACACCTGTCACTTCATGGCAGTGTCTTGAGTAATCTTCTTTTATCTATACCAGGTTTTTGGTTGGTTTTCTCTAGTTCGATCTCCTTTCAGAAATAGATATCACATTAACCGCCAGTTGGAGTATTTTCAAAAAGAAAAAACCGCCAGTTGGACAGAAACTTATTTTTTCTGCTGCATGTTGCTTTAGTGTATGAAATTGCTCGTTTTGGGAATGTGTGACACCCAACCTGAGAATTCTATTGAAAATTTTATTATATATTTACTATATGGGTTTCAGCCCGCATATTTCTCTCCCTCTCTCGTATTCTCTCTCTGATATGTCTTCTGTGTTCACCTTGAAAATCCAAGCCAATATTATTCATCTACGGTAACAATGGTGCACTTTTGCTCTCTCTGATATTGTGAAATCCAAATGTCCTCCTACGTTATTTTAGCCATCCTATGCATGTTCTGAGCACATCAAAAGTTGGATGTACAGTTTTAAACTAAGGGACAATAAATAAAATTTCTTCATTGGTTTTTCATTCTGATTAGATTTTCCTGTTAATTGACTATTTCTATAGGTTTTTAATTTGGATATGCCATTTAACTGTTTATTCTTTCATATTCATTCCATCTTCTATTTTTTCAAAACGCTCAGGTGGTAAATAAAGAAATAATTCACTATCTTTCTTTATGTCTTCGTTTTCATCATCGCGACCACATAGTTTCCTAATGGTGTCATGCGGTCCCAAGACATGTTTTAAATATTCTACTGTTGGTTTGTAGGTAAAGTAGGCTTGTAAAGTGAATTACTCTGTTATATCTTAGTGGAATCATTTTCCCAAATTTTTCTGTGCCATGGATATCGTCTGGCTAGCTAGTCCTTAAGTTTTTCTTCATGGTTTTTTTTTATGGAGTTTATGTCCAGACATAGATATGTTATCAAATATCTTCTTGGCCCTGAGCATATCCATGGCATAGGAAAATTTAGGAAAATCAAGTATGAACTAAGTTTTTTTTTAAATATAAAACGGGTGAACACCCGATGAATTGTTGAATCCCCCATCAGGACCTTACAGTCCCTTCACCATCAATTCGATCATATTCAAATCCTCCCCTCTCTGTCGGTCGCCCGCTAAAGTCATGTGGCCTTTAATCCTCCGTTTCATGTATGGCTTCATCTGTAGAGGCCATTCTTCCCATGAACAACACCTCGTTTCGATGCGACCAGATGGCCCACAATACTGCCAATTATTGGTCACCTTCTTCATTTCCTCTGCCTCTGATGCAATTCTGGACTGAGTCCCAAAAGTCTCTTCAGATGTCAGTTTCACCCTTGATAATACTGGCTAGCCCAAATCGCGCGAGCAAATGAGCACTCAAAGAAGAGATGATTGCAGTCTTCTTCCCCATTAGGGCATAGCAGGCATTGTGATGACGTGTCCGAATATAGCTTTTTGCAAAGGACTCTTGCCATTAGTCTTCTTTGTGCTAGCAACCACCCAAAGATTCTCACCTTCAGCAGGACTCTTTGTCGTCTTATGAATCTGCATGCCCGGAATCGCGACCTGTCGTCCTCTTGCCTCTCCCAGATCCTTGCTTAGGCCTTTTGGACCAAGAAGGAGCCATTTTCCTCTATGCTACCATCTTGTTCTTTTGTTCGGTCTTAAATGGATTAGGGATTGTTGTATGTCCATGAATTCAAACACCCGCTGGTCAGATAAGGCACCCTTTATGATCAGTGTCCACGCCCCATTCCAACAGTCCGGCACATGGGCATTTTGATTCTGTGTGAGCATCTACAGACGAGGGAACATCTCACTCAAGATGCCTTGTGCCGACTAGGCATCCCTCTAATATTCAAACGTCGCCCCCCGCCTAACTTGGTTGAAAAGAATCCTTGTACTCATGGATAGATCTATCTTAGCCCTTGCCAAAACGATAATGCCCAATGATATGGATCTGCCTTTCTGTCCCCATTAAGTCCCTTGCCATGGATGGCTCTCAGTAATTTGATAGCAAGATCACTGGGTGGATTCATAATTCTCTCCACCCATTTAGATAATAATGACATGTTCATACTATGCATGTGCAAAACCCCTTGACCTCTGACTTTGGTGGGACGGCATACCTTGTCCTAAGCCACCATATCAAATCGCTTGCTTTGTTCCTTCCCAGATCCTCTCCATAGAAAATGTCTCATCATGCCTTCTAATCTCTACATGACTCCCGCTGACATCTTGAATAATGAGAGGTAGAATGTCGGAATGGATGAGAGTACTGATCGCAACAACACCAACAGAACTCCTCCGGAGAACACCTTAGCTTGCTACCCCTCTAGTCGTCTTTCCGCCTTATCAATGACCAGTTTTCAATCTGCTCTTGCCATCCTCCCTTTTGCCAGTGGTAGGCCCAAATATCTCAATGGGAGTCTCCCGATCGGTGTTCTCAGTATCTCTGCGCACTGTGTCTCATCTTTTGGAGATAGGCCGTTGCATAAAAAGGTTAATTTTCTCTGGTTGATTTGTAGTCCTGAGAAATCTGCGAATAGATCAATTATGATAGATAGATTTCTTGCTTCCCTCACTGAACCTTCGATGAAGAAGGTGTTGTCATCAGCACATTGGAGCAGTGGAATCCCATTTTGGTGGTCAGACAATTGGTAGCCTCGCAACAATCCTTGTGAACACACCTTATTGGTACAGAATGTGAATGCATCCACTGCCAGGACAAACAATATTGGTGCTAATGGGCATCATTGTTGCACCCCTCTTTGTGGCTGCATTCGACGTCCTTCTGGTTGTCCATTTTATCAGCACCGTGTAGGAGTGCATTGTGATGCACCCAAATGATCCATTCCTTAGGGAAACCCCTCCTTTTCATAGAGTCCCATATAAAATCCCAATCTAATGAGTTGTAAATCTTGGCAAAATTGACCTTCCACATAAACCCTTAAGTACCATTCCTCTTCCATGCTGCTAGTATTTCTCCTGTTGTTACTGCGCTGTCCACCAAGAGTGTACCAGGAATGAGCTGACTGCGGATCCAACAAGCTCTCCTATCTTGGGCCTCAGCCTATTTTCCGACACATCGGTAATAATCAAATAGATATAGTTTGATAGTGAAGTGGGTCTGAAGTCTTCAATTCTGTCCACTCCTTGACATTTCGGCCAAAGGAACAGATTTGATCTATTTATCTTCTCCATATTCCGTCATCGTTGTCTAAATTCTTCAAGCGTGGCCATCACATCCGGTCCAACCAGATTCCAGCATTCGCTGTAAAAGAATACCGGGATGCCATCTGGACCTGGAGCTCCCTCCCCATTCAGCCCCCTGATTGCCGCCTGATACGATCCTTGATCTAGGCTCGTATCGGAAGGAGGGTAGAAGACGAGGGGGGGCAGAAGTTCCCGGGGTAGAGAGGAGAAACGGGAATGGTCGGGGGAAGACGATCGCGGGGACGGGGATCGTGGAGGGAGAGAGTGAGGGAAACCCAGAGAGGGAGGTAGGGGAGGAGAGGGGAGACAAGAACTTCTTTCTTCTATTTTCTTGCCTGCCCTCCTGAAGGGAGGGCATCCCTATTTAAAGGGAAATATACAAGAGCAAATGTCTAAAATGCCCCTGTGGGCTAACTGACAAAACTACCCTTAGATAGGTTTAGGATCCTATCAAGGATCCAATTACCGCCTTAACCTCCTCTTCTAAAAAATGGATGGATCAATTCTAAAAATGTTCAGGCTCACCATTTCTGCCCCCTATCGCACCACGTCCACCGGTTCTGTTCCCCCTTTTTGGAGAAGGATCGGAAGTGGTCTGCAATTACCTGTCCCACCGCTTGTGATCCAATGTGTTCTCGATGTCCCACACCTTTATTTTCAATATTTTATTTTTACGTCTCCTGCCATTTTCCGCCAGATGGAAGGATCTCGTATTCGTGTCAACTACACAAAACCATAATTGTCTTGAGAGTTGACTCCAGTCCATCTCTAATTTCTTGTCTTCCTCTGCCACCACCCCTTGTCAACCTCAGCGTTCTTCTCCCTCTAGAGTTCTGATGTCTTCCAACTCATACAGTTGTTTTATTGTGGCTAGAGCTTCATTCCTCTTCTTCCTCTGGATTTCCCTAACCCGTTTCCAATACCCCATCAAATGTTTTACTAGACCATCGTCTCGATTTTCAACCCTGCTGTGTTGTGCGCTCTGTATTGTGCAATCCATGCTTGCACTATCTCATCCCTGAAATTGACTTCATAGAACCATGATTTATCCATCGTAAAATATGTGAATCGCCTTAATGTCTCATTTGTTGCCCACATGATAGGAGTATGATCTGATAATGGTCTTGGTAGTGATCTCATGTCTGTGTTTGGGAACTTTTCTGCCATGTAGACTGAACATAGAAAGCTGTCCAGTCTAGATTTCATCTCGCCTCCCGCATGCTCCTCCACTTGTACACGCAGTCCATTGGCCCCATTTTTTGTAATTCTGCATTGGCTATGAATGACCAAAAATCTGTCGAGTCATGGTCTAGCCCTCCCCTGTCATTGGGCCTATCCCTCGCCTCTAGAGTCACATTGAAATCGCCCTGAACAGCATTGGAGATCCCTGGAAGCCAGCTCACCTATGCACTCCTAGTGGAATTTGCTGAGGTATACACTAATTCTATTACCATCTCAAAATATCACTTATCCTTCTCAGCTTGACTTCTGCCATCGCTTGGCCTGACCAGTTATCCTCTTTAGAAAATACCATATCGTTCCAAGCTACCACTACAGCACCAGAATTTGCAACTGCATTGACCACCAAGAATCTCTCAAGAAATCCTTGGCCCAATGTGTTCCACACCTTGCTTCACAAGATTTCAGCGTAGTTTCTTGCAGGCATACTACTCTGGCTTCCCATTCTTTCAGATGATTTCTTATCACCCCTCTTCTTCGCTCATCTCGGTGCCCGCAAACATTCCGTGAAATACGCTTCATGATTGAGCGTTTGTTCCCCCTGCCCCCTCCTGGGTCCATTGCAATCCCAGCCTCAGAACAACCTCTCTACTTGGTGGCTTAGTAGGGGATCTTCCCCACCTTCATTTATCTTCACCGTCCTGGGGCCATCTCTGTTGAGGGTATCTCCATGTCTGGTGCTCGCAAACTAGGAGTCAGCATTTGGACCGTCTTCTTCGTGCTGCTCTTCACCTTTCCCCCAGCTATTAACTTCAAACAGCCACTTTTCCTGGCCGTCATCCACTTCACAATTTTCTGGTCTTACGTAATTCCAAACTTCTTCTGTCTGTAGACTATATTAGCTGTTGAAGTTCCCCCTTTTTTGTTTTGTACCTGACACTGCTCTATCAAGTGGGAACTAAGTAATACTAGGTTTCATCTTCACATCTGAATACCAATGTATCTGAGTACCTATGGTAAGGTAAACACAATGACAGAGTACGTTGGCCAGATCTCATCTCCAACTATTATCTTGACGACAATGCTTTACCCAAAAGCTTGTGTCACCAGATGAATGGCTATCTTTCCATCAGAAGCAATGTGGTATGGTTTCCATTCTGCAAACAATCCTTCCATATCCTGCTTCCTTGTAACTGGTCTTGTCAAGAGAGGAAGGAAGAAGATAATGACATAACTCAATAGAGTACATGGCTGGGTATACATATACCCTAGGAGGGAGAGAATGATAAGAGGGCTAATGGGCTTATAGAATAGGGCCCATTAGCCCATAAGGCTGACTATCTCACTAACACCCCCCCGCAAGCGAAGTATGGATGTCATCCATGCCAAGCTTGGACACTGCACGTTGCAGGAGAGGTCGAGATAGTCATTTGGTAAGGACATCAGCAGCTTGATCAGCGGATGGAACAAATTCCAAGTCAAAGATGCCCTCGTCCACGCGCTCCTTGAAGAAGTAGCGGTGGAGTTCCATATGCTTGATCCGTCCCTGTTGGCCAGGGTTCTTTGCCAAGGCGATGGCCGACTTGTTGTCGCAGTAGAAGTGGATTGGCCGGAATACTCCACACGAAGGTCATGGAGAATTCCGTATATCCACTGGCCTTCAGAGGCCCCATCGGCAAGTGCCCGGTATTCGGCTTCAGCACTGGAGCGAGACACTTTGTCCTGCTTGCTGCTCTTCAAACTGACAAGACTGCCGAAGACAAAAGTGCAGTACCCTGTGGTGGAACGACAGTCCACAACTGAGCCGGCAAAGTCCGCATCAGTGTACACCTTCACGGTCCGCTCCATACACCGAGGAAAGAACAAGCCCTTCCCGGGGCAGCCCTTTAGGTACGCAAGTACCCGGTTGGCCACCTGACGATGGATCTCCCGCGGAGAGTGCATGAACTGACTGAGGAGGTTGACGGCGAAACTGATGTCGGGGCGGGTGTGGGTCAAGTACAGGAGTTTCCCCACCACCTGCTGGTACTGATATGCGTTCACCGGTACTGAGTCCTCCCCCTTACCCAACTTGACGTTAGGGTCGATGGGAGTAGTAACCGGTGCACACTCAGTCATTCCGGTCAAGGCCAGTAGGTCAACGGCATACTTCTGCTGTGACACAAAGATCCCCGAGTAGGCCACCTCAAGGCCGAGGAAGTAGCGAAGAAGCCGAGGGCCTTGATTTTGAACTCCTTGGCCAACGCCAGAGCTGAGGCGGCCTCTGCAGAATCGGACCCCGTGATGAGGATGTCGTCGACGTACACGGCCAAGATGGAGACACCCGCGGAACTGTGACGGAAGAATAGGGAGGCATCCCCATTGCTCTGAGTGTAGCCCTCGGTCTTCATGACCGAAGAGAACCGACTGAACCACATCCGCGGTGACTGTTTCAGTCCATAGAGAGACTTCCGCAGCCGGCAAACGGTGCCCGGGGGGCCAAGGGTATACCCGGGAGGTGGCTGCATGTACACCTCCTCCGTCAAGTCACCATGGAGAAAAGCATTCTTCACATCGAACTGTCGTATCGGCCAGTCGGAATGAGCCGCAAGAGCCAAGAGGAGACGGACTGTTTCCATCTTCGCCACAGGAGAGAAGGTCTCGAAGTAGTCCACGCCATACGACTGAGTAAACCCCCGAGCCACAAGTCGAGACTTGAGGCGCTCGAGAGTACCATCAGCATGATGCTTCTTGGCATGAATCCACTTGCAATCCACTGCCCTCTTGCCAGGAGGAAGTGGGACGACTTCCCAAGTGTGGTTCTTGAGCAAGGACTGCATCTCCTCATCCATCGCCGCTTTCCAATGAGGAGAAGCAAGAGCATCGGATAGGCGACGAGGGAGGGGATGCGACTCGATGTGAGAAAGAAAGGACCGGTAGGAAGGGCTTAGCCGATCAAAAGAGAGATAGTGAGATAAGGGGTAGAGAGGTGTGCGAGCGCACTGACGAACCCCTTTCCGAAATGTGATAGGCCATCCCAACTGAGCATCATCATCAGTAGACGAGGGTGACGCATCGTCCGACGGAGGAGCGGAAGCAGAGGAGGGAGAAGAAGATAGCTCCCCGGGGGTAGGGGGAGGCTCCCCGGGGGAAGGTGGGGCACTAAGAGAAGGATACGGTGCACCAAGAGTAGGAGGTAGCTCCCCGGGGTGAGAGATGGACTTCCCGGGGTTAGGAGGTGCACTAGGGGGAGGATACGGTGCACCGGGAGGTGAGACGGTAGGAGGCAAGGGAGAGAAGGTGGCTGGGGGCGGCGGTGGAGGAATGGGTCCCACAAATGGAAAGGGTTCCAAGGAAGGAGTCGAAGACGCCTCAACCAGCGGAAGGCGTGGCGAGGTAGAATCACCGAAGTAAGACTCATGCTCGGCAAAGGTGACGTTTGCCGAGATGAAAAATCTCCGAGACGGAGGGTGGTAGCAACGGTAACCTTTCTGGAGAGAAGCGTACCCGACAAAGACGCACCGGAGAGCTCGAGCATCGAGCTTCGTGCGAGTGGGAGCCGTATCATGGACGTACGCCGTGCACCTGAAGATGCGAGGGAGGAGTCCAGTCCGCAGTGAGAGATGGGGGAACGCCGTGGAGAGACGATCCAGTGGGCTGACAAACCCGAGGGGCTGGGAGGGGAGACGGTTAACGAGATGGGTACTCGTTAAGACCGTCTCGCCCCAATACGCCCACGGAACAGAATAGTTCAGTAGAAGGGTACGGGCGGTCGACGTGACATACCCGATCCGACGTTCTGCCATACCGTTTTGTTCCGGGGCGGCCACACAAGAGGACTCGTGGAGAATCCCATGGTCAGCAAAGTACGTGGCCAGCTCGGTGTTGACGAAGTCTCGGGCGTTATCGGAGCGGAAGCGCTGAATACCTCGGCCAAAAAAACTTAGTACGAACCATGGTGCAGAAGTGACGGATCGTCGGAGCAACCTCAGATTTGGCGGTCAACAAGTAGACCCATGTGTAGTGGGTGGCCTCGTCAACAAAGATCTGAAAGTATCGGTGACCCTTTAGGCTAGCCTGCGGGGCGGGTCCCCAAACATCACTATGGATGCGAAATAATGGAGTGGAGGAGTGCGAGGTGGACGGAGAGAAAGATGAACGACGGTGCTTCGCCAATTGACAGGCATCACACACGATAGTCTGAAGGTCCAATCCAGTACACATCGAAGGAAAGAGACGCTGTAAAACTGAAAATGGCGGGTGACCCAGCCGTTGGTGAGCCAACTGGAGACGTCCCATACGCTGCACATCCGCCGGTCGGAGTTGGCGGTTAAGCAGGAAGCACCGAGAGCGCCCCCCATCGTCCAACAACAGCAACCCGTTCTCCCGCTTAATCGGTGTAGTCCGACCCACCTTGTCAGATAGAAACATCCCGTCAGGCTGGAGGTGAAAAGAACAGGACAAACTGTCAACCAAACGCTGAGGAGACATAAGTATAGCTCGCAGGGAGGGGACATGAAGAACATTGCTGACCACTCCGAGGCCGTCTACAAACACTGCCCCAATTCCAGCAACACGCAACCGTCCACCACCGGCTGTAAGAACTGTACGGTCCCCACTATGCCTTTCGTAGGATACAAACCGGTCATTGAACGGGGTCATGTGTTCGGTTGCCCCCGAATCAAGAACCCAGCTTGTATCCGATACGAGAGGCGAGTAAGAAGCCGTACCACAATACCACTGTTCAGACTGAGGGAGAGAGAACGCACCAAATCCGCCAAAATGTGCCGTCGACTGAGTCTGAGTCTGCATAGTAGCCACTTGGTCACGGAGACGGGCCAAGTCGGCTTGGAGCTGCTCAATAGTCGCCGGGCTGGTAGAAGAGGTAGAGGAGGCAACCATAGCTTTCCCTTCGGTAGCCTCCTTCTTTTTCCGGTTGTCGTACTGACGCTTCTTGCACCACTTGCGGAGATGTCCAAACTTGTTGCAGTAGGAGCAAATCAGCCCGGAGGGGGCCGCCTCCGCGGGGGGAGCAGGAGCGGGCGAGGGAGGCTGGGCGAGGAGGGCAGTCGAGTCACGAGCTGCCTCTGAGGAGAGAGTGCCAATGACATGAAAATGACTCTCCTCTTCCTGGAGTTCCTTCACCAAGTCATCAATGGAAGGAAGGCCTTCCTTGCGATGGAGGGCACGGCGCCGAGTGTCGTCATACTCCTTGTTTAGGCCATAAAGAAACCCCAAGAGGCGTAGGCGAAGAGTGTTCTGGAATGACTTGCACGTCGGATCATCCGTCGGCAAGTAGTAGTCCACCTCGTCCCACAGCTTCTTGTGTTCCAGCGCATAGTCCGAGATGGACAGTGCGCCTTGGCGAAAGTTGCTGGCTTTAGCAACGAGCATAAAGAGGCGCCAGTTGTCCCCTTCGCGGCCGCAAAATTTGTTGGCCTGGTCCCAAAAACCCTTCACGGTGGCGCAGCGAGGGAACCTTTCACGGAACGAGGGTGCCAGGGAGGTCGTGTAGAGCCATCCAAGGACGAAGTGTTCCTCGGCTTCCCACGCCGCATAGTGTGGATGGGTCGATGGAAGCGGGGCTTGTGTGCAATGCTTGAACAGTTGGCGAGCCTTGAGAGTAGTCTCGACAAAGTGACGCCACTGTAACAAATTCGGGCCCTGGAGACACGTCGTGTCGGGAACCGCCGGCAGAGAATGAGTAACCTTGTGTGACAAGGGTTCTCGTTGAAAGTCTGCATCGGTGAAGCCATCATCTGGGACGGCCGGTTGATGCGTCTGGCCCGTGGAGTAAAGTTCCTCCGACATCAGAGCCGTGGTCTCTACGGAGACGGCTGTTGTGACTGAGGTTGCGGCCCGTGCTGCGGCTGCGGCGGCGGCGGATGCTTCGGCGGCTGCTGCGGCTTCTGCTGCTGCTTCGGCGGCGGCTGAGGCAGCTGGCTGCGGCTGCGCGCAACTTCGGCTGGCGCGCGGCTGCGGCTGTGTGCGGCTGCGGCTGTGCGCGGCTGCGGCTGTGCGCGGCTGCGGCTGTGTGCGGCTGCGGCTGTGCGCGGCTGCGGCTGTGCGCGGTTGCGGCTGTGGCTGGCGCGCGGCTGTGGCTGGCACTCGGCTGCGGCTGCGGTTCCGGCTAGGGCTGCGGCTGCGGCTGGTTCTCCGGAAGCTCCGCGGGCTGGCTACAGCTCGCGCTGTGGCTGATCCGTCGGTCACGCTCCGGGTTCGCTAGACAGCGAGAGGGTGATGTCAAACCCTAGATGGAAGAGCTCTGGAGCTCTGATACCATGTCAAGAGAGGAAGGAAGAAGATAATGACATAACTCAATAGAGTACATGGCTGGGTATACATATACCCTAGGAGGGAGAGAATGATAAGAGGGCTAATGGGCTTATAGAATAGGGCCCATTAGCCCATAAGGCTGACTATCTCACTAACAGGTCTCATACTTTGGCCCCTGAAAGCAGCTTTGCTCACTGCAGATGTTGGCCAATAACCTTTCCAAAAACTCCTCTTATATAGGTAGGTATGCCCCTTTTTGGGATATGACCGACAGGTTGTGTTCTTGGTCCCAGGCCAGTTTGGCTGGTCAAGCCTGAGCTGAACTAGTTGGTCGTGATTAACCACCTTCCTGGGATATCTTCCGTCTTGAATTATGTCTCTGATATGCTACAGCTTTTTATCCTGAAGGAACAATATAGCGTCAGTACCTGTGATTGTAAAATATGACGTGAATGTTCAACTTAGGGTGATTTATTTTTGCATATTAGTATGACTATGTAATCATTTTAAAATTGTTGGGTACCTTATTAATAGAAGGACTTTATTCTTTTATGTCTTTGTATTTGAATTCATCTACTGCACTAAATTTGTTGCAATACCTGAACTTGTTTTTTTCATTGTCCCATGGACAAGTTTCAAAAAATTCTGGGAAGGTCACCGACTTTGTATGATCTCCCCTGTCCTTATTTCAAAAAAAAAAGTTTCAAAAAAAATTGAGGTAAATTATTGGGGAGTTTCAAATAAATTTGATATAGACTATGGACTAGCTTCAAATAAGTTTCACCCTATAGTGTTTTTTTTTAAATTTCAGTCATTTATACGGTAAAGTATGAGATGCTTTCTGCTTGGCTTTGAGAGTGAGCCTTTTGTTTCATTTTCTTTCAACTCATGTAGGTTGACCAGAAGGCAAACCTTATCATAAAACGTGGCTCAAAACGGCCAGATCTTAAGGCAATCTCAAAGGTCAGCCTGGATGCTTGTTTTTTTCATTGTCTGCTTGAGATTCATTCAAGTTTGATATTTGCTCTCTCAACTTATGTTTGCAATAGCTAGCAGTATTCTTTTTATTGTTGGTCCTGGAAAATAACGTCCGTATCAAATTGTGAAAAGTTTTGGTCGATAAATTAGTGAACTAGATTGTCTCTACTGGCTTTAAGACCCATCATTTTGGGTTTATCAATATTATAGTTCTTTTGGACACAGTCAACCAGGACGGGGGACTGGAGGATGAGGCTCGCGGATCGAGGCGGCGATTTCTCGCACACACAGCGTCGCGAGCGTCAGCTGCGAGATGGACTCCTAGACTCCGTCGAAGAATGGAGAGACAGAGTTTGGAGTCGATGAGGCGGAAGACGAGAGAGAGGCGATGGGAATGACCGAGGAGTCGCTTCCATGCGCTTTCAAAGTCGCGAGGGCAGGTGGCATCAGTGGCGACGCGGAAACCTAATTTCTGCCCAGGATCGGAGCGATGGCGACTGGAATAGCCGGGGCGGAAGATATGTGCGTGGAAAAGGCGTGACCTATGACCGCGATGGAGAGGGAAATTCCTATGCCCCAGATGACGACCGCGACAACCTGTGATTTCCGACGCGTGTTGAGGGGGGTCTCCGACGCGATTTCACGGGGGGCTGGTCATACGCGCTCTCTGGCAAAATCGGCTACCACTTAGGAAATCCACGGCCTCTGCGCCCCATTGGAGGGTGTCGCGTCTCCTTGGAGGGCGTCGTCCACCAACCCCCTCGCCTTCCAGTCGGGCGGCCTATTACGGACATCTATGGACAGACCAACCGTGACCTCCATGGAGCAAGGTATCGAAGCCTATATCCGGGCAGGGACGGACGTTTGGCGGGACAGCGCCATGGTGTCTGGGAATCCTCGAGTAGAATTCCCGACAGCCAAGGTGACCGTTCGAAGCCAGTGCAGGATGACCGGTACCGTGGGCATCATGGAGGGCCCCCTCACACATACTGTGAGAGGGTCCCAAATTCAACCGCATGGAACGAGATGGTGAAGAGGGTCCCACCGCGCATAATGCAAGAGAGTCTCCCAACTAAATCCCGGCAGAACACAACAGTCCCGGACCCAATTCCACCCCGCGGGGTCGGGGGAGCGCACATTGACCCTTGGATGTTGAGAAGGGAGGAGGAGCGAGGTAAGAGGCCCCTGCACGAGCTTCTTGGGGGCAGGCCAAAACACCGGGATGGGGGAGATGACGGCATCACTAAGGGACAAACGAGCGGGGGCCCCACACCGCAAGAAGGAGAGCAGAGGGGGACGCCGGAAGAAGAACACCACCTCATCGAACAGTCAACCAGGACCGGGGCAGATCATGAGGCCTCGTTAGTAGACAGAGGCCAGCCCGGCGCAAGCCGGCAAGGATCGTCACCGGACGAGCAAAAAGACAAGAGTGAGGTGGGGGGTGAGACTGAAGGATGGGTGGAGGTGAAGTCCCGTTGGGCGCGGCAGGGTCAGCAGAACCTCGTCAATCGGAGACCACCCGGGGAGGGGAATATATGCTTCCGGCGCTTAGGGTCAGGCCACCACGTGCGTTTCTGCCGGGACCCGGTGGTCTGCCGCCGATGCAGAAAGACCGGTCATCGTCAATATGAATGCACTCAAGGGGGAGATGAAGGTAGGGGTCCCCAAGAGCAAAGGAGATTGTCGACCCGAAGCCCGGGTCGCCAAATGACCCAAACTGAGACGGAAAGAGAGGAGGCTTCCAACATCCTCCATAAATGTGTGGTGGGCGATGTGTTCGGGGTCATCCCAACGATCAAGAGTGTCCGCGTTGGCTTATGGCCGCAAGCCCCTTACTTGGACGTGGCGGAGTTGCAAAGGCTAGACGCACACACTCTGCTTCTACGAGGGGTCCCGAGGGCTGCGCATACCGCGTTATGCGGATGGCAGCAGCGGGTCACCGAGGAGTCGGAGGTGAGGTGGCGTCGAGTACTTTTGACCGACGGGGCGGAAGGAATCAAGAAGATGGGAATAGTCGTGGAGGTGCGCGGGGTCCCATTGGTGCACCGTCGAGAGGCGACATTGACAAGGCTAGTCGCTTCCTTCGGTCGGTTAAAGAACGTTATCTCGATGGGCCTGGAATCCGGGGATCCAAATGTGGTGCTTCTGGATGTTGAGGTGATAGATGGGGAGGCGATACGTGACTCAGTCTGGGTCCGTGGATACTCACGGGCATTCAAAGCAAGAATAGGACCCAAGACCCCTCCGGCCTCACCAGGAGTGTTCAGGGGATCGGCTGCCTGCCAGGAGGCGGTTGAGGAGAAGGGTGTTTCCTCCACGAGGGTACTGGAGGACGATGCTTCCATGGAGAACGCCGTACAAGAAGGGGCGAGTGGGGCCCGGGTCCCAGGGGAGGACACGACAGCGGCCATCCGGCCACCCTCGACCAGGGAGGAAGAAGGCCAAGAAGATCTCGAAGATCAAAGTCTAGGAAGGAAAAGGGCGAGGCAGATAACCAATGATGATCTGCGCCGTTTTAAGGGAGTGGTCTACCGGAGGGGGAAGTTAGCGTTGACGGAGGCGGACGGTAAGAAAACCTGGGTGGTATCCGGGCACAACGGGCAAATACGCCTAATTGCCGACGAACGACCTAAGAAGATGGAAGCCGTCGACAGCCACGTGGGACCGCACCAAGGTTCCCGCGAAACAAAGGGAAAGCGGCTGTAGCGTCCTCTAGCCACACACAGGACGCGGCGCCAGAGGAGGCCCATGACACACAACCGACGATGGCTGAGGTGGCGGAGGAGGTGGGAGTAACCCCGACGAGGGTGCAGGGAGGGCTTTCATCGGAGCATCAATGAAGTGTCTATCGTGGAATATTCACGGACTTCGGGACGAAGGGAGAGGGGGAGTTGTGGGAAGCAATTTGCGACAGTGGGGAGCGGATGTGGTGTGCCTACAAGAGACGATGTTGGAGAGATGCAATACTAAGGTGTGGAATTCGGTGGGAAGGGGTTCTCTTGAGGGTGTTGTGGCTGTTAATGGCACGGGCAGATTGGGGGGCTTATTAGTGGCATGGAACACTACGACTTTTGCTAAGGAGGGGTCGTGGACAGGACAACACATCGCGGCTGTTAAACTAAGGAGGAGGAGCGACGGAGGTCAATGCATGGTGGCCTTGTTATATGGTCCGGTTCTAGCAGCCCGACGCCACGAATTGTGGGAGGAATTGGAGGTAGTCACCTCCCTCTTTCAGGGGACTCCAATGCTGTTTGGTGGGCATTTTAACGTCACTCTGGAGTCGAGCGATAGACCGAATGGCTTTTGAGAGCAAGACCCGGGTTCAGAGGCATTTTGGGCTTTCATCTCGGGGGCGGGCCTGCAAGAGATGGGTCCGATGAATTGCAACTTCACATGGAGGAGTACGAGAGGTCCTGCCACGCGCTCTCGTTTGGACCGATTCTTGTGTTCGGTTGACTTGTTGGAGGCACACACCTTAGCAGATGTACGAGCACTCCCTATCTGATCATGCACCAATTATCTGGCAAGACAACGTTGGGCAGGCTAGACCCACCTACTTCAAATTGGACAGATCGTGGCTACGCGAGAGGGGCTTCAGAGATAAGGTGAACACCTGGTGGACGGGTCACTCTTCACCAGGTTCAGCCACGATGAGGCTGGCCACCAAGCTGGCGGGCCTGCGTCAATACCTCATCGGGGTGAAGAGACAGATTCGAGAGGGAAGACACCGACGATGGGATGAGGCTTTATCGAGGGTCCAGCATCTTGACGCCATTGAGGACACAAGATGCCTGCTAGACGACGAAGCCAAGGAAAGGAAAACTGTCGAGAGGTGGTGGAGGAGGAAGATAAGAAGCATGAGATGGATTGGAGGCAAAGATCGCGGCAGACGGGGCTGAAGGAGGGAGATGCCAACACTCGGTTCTTCCATATGGTGGCGAATGGAAGGCGGCGGTCAAATCACATCTACAAAGTGAAAGTGAGGGATCAAGAGTTCGTTGGGGCCCAGGCGGTTGGAGAAGCACTAGCAGGACACTTCCAAATGGTAACCAAGCGAGGACCCCACAACCAGTGCCGAAGGGAGGGTTGAGGGGTATCCCGGTTGCCAAATGCACAACAAGATGAGCTAGTGAGGTCTTTTAGTGCGGAGGAAGTGAGGGCGGCGATCAAGGGATTGAATGGAGAAGGAGCGCCAGGCCCTGACGGCTTCCCCGTCTTCTTCTTCAGCGACCTGACGTGATGGATGCCTTGGGTGAATTCCAGAGGGGCAATTTTGGCCTGGACAGACTTAACAGGTCCTACTTATTTCTACTGCCCAAGTGCATAGGGGCAGTGAACGTGGGGGATTTTAGACCCATTGCTTTGTCGAATTCTATCTATCTCATCATTGCCAAGGTAATGGGTAACCGTTTGAGGGTGATAATTGGGGATCTAATCGGTCCGTTCCAATCGGCCTTCATTCGGGTAGGCAGCTGCAGGAGAGCGCAGTGGTGGCGGGGGAGATCGTATCAGCATGGAAAAAAGAGGGGACAAAGGGATTTATTTGGAAGGTGGACTTCGCAAAAGCTTATGACTCGCTCGATTGGAAATTCCTATGGGCCGTCATGAGGAAGAGGGGATCCCCCAAGATGTGGGTGACCTGGGTGTGACGGTGCGTTACATCCCACTCTTTCTCGGTCTTGGTCAATGGCCGGGCGGAAGGAGGGTGGATCCACCCACAGAGAGGAGTCAGGCAGGGTTGCCCTTTAGCACCACTGTTGTTCGTCCAGGCGGTAGACACACTGGCTAGTTGTACCCTTAAGGCGTGCGAGCGAGGCCTTTTACGAGGCTTTCACATGGCGAGTTATCCGGGGGGCATTACATTGCTCCAGTATGCAGATGACACAACATTCTTTATGGAAGGTTCGGTGAAAGAAGCTCACACCGTATCGTCACTGCTGGAGCTGTTCGCGGATTTTTCGGGACTAAGCCTCAACTGGGAAAAGTCAGCATTCGTGGGGTTCGGCTTATCCTCCAATGAGGAGAATCTATGCGCCCGGGCGCTAGGTACACTGCGAGGATCACTTACGATGAGGTATTTGGGGCTCCCTCTCACGGGGAGACGGATCTTAGCCGCAGAATGGCAACCAGTGATCGATAAGGTGGAGCGGCGGTTGGAGGGCTGGCAAAGCAAGATACTCTCACGAGGGGGTCGCCTGGTACTGTTGAGATCGGTGCTCTCCCCTATCCCTGTCTTCTACCTGTTGATGTTTAAGGTGCCGATAGGAGTGGCCAATCGACTTGAAGGGTTAATGAGACATTTATTTTGGGGCGGGAAGGGAGAAGGGGGTAGAGGAGGGATACCCCTGGTCGTCTGGGATGTGGTCTGTAGACCCGTGAAACAGGGAGGACTGGGTATTCTCCACTTGAAATCCCTGAACCTGGCATTGCTCGCTAAATGGGTTGAACAGCTGGTGTCATCGACGGAGGGTTTGACCTTCAAGGTATTAAGTGACATATACGATCCGCCGTTGAATTGGGAGAGGGGGTGGGCGCACAGGAGTGGGGAATCCCCTTTTTGGCGTAGTCTGAGGCAAACCATTCCTCACATTCGGGATTTCTTTGACCCCCAGTTGGTGGACGGGAGAGGGTTCCGGTTTTGGACCGATAATTGGACAAAGCATGGCTTCCTGAAGATGCAGTTTCCGAGAATCTTTGCACTGGCAAGGAACCCTAATATTGCCGTCAGCGAGTATTGGGAAGAGGCGTGGGTCCCTAGCTTCCTGGGACTTTGTCGGAGGATCGTTTCGTGGAGATGTTGGGGATGCATGAGATCATCCTACCTCTCAGCCCCTCGGGAGCTTCCCGGGACGGGTGGGTATGGCGGGGGCCGCTTTTCTCAGTAAAAGAGGCGTATTTGAAAATCAAATTGGAAGTGAGGGATGACATCTCTACCGGTACTACACGCCGTATCATAATGAAGCAAAAACTCCCCCTAAAGATGCGACTGTTAGGGTGGCTGCTGAGGAGACGAAGACTGGTCACACGGGTATACCGCAGGCGATGGTCACCGACGGAGCCCGTCTCGTGCCCTCCGTGTGGCGGGGATAAGGAAGACTGCTCACACCTTTTTTTCACATGTCCATTTGCCAGGGAGTACGGGCATCGCAGCAGGTTCCCCGGGTGAATATTTCTTCCGACACCGAGTTTTGGGCTTCATGCATGACGGGTAGAAACCGGAGCAGAGCGGACTGGGGGAGAATACTGGCAGCACTTTGGGCGATATGGATGCATCGATATGATTTGGTGTTTAAAGGAGGGACGGCATCGGTAGACAACGTCATTTCGGACGTTGCGATTTTAATATCTTTTTGGGGGTTGGGTGGGTAGAGGGAAAGCCTTACGTGGCCATGTCTGTATATGTTGTGTACATACTGTTCGCATTTTTTTTTAATGGAACAGGTGGACCACTGGTTTCCGGGTGGTCTGCCCTACTTTATTTTTTTTTTTAAATATAGTTCTTTTGGTCACAATTTAATGGTCCTGAGACATAAGTTATCCTGCTGAGATCTTCCTGCACGCATATGCATGCGTGTGTAAGTATAACATAAATAAGTGCGTTAGCGCGTTAATTGTAATATACTAAGAAATGAACAGAGCTCATTTCAGTGTACAGTTATAGAGAAAAGCTCTGCTTTTCTAGTCAGTATATAATATAATTTTTATTTAAAAATCCCATTAATGTCAATCTAGCCCTTATCTGTGTCTCTTTGGAAGAGAAGACGAGAGAAGTGCAGGCAGTGGGGATGCAAATCCAAACTGTCCTGAAATACATCTTGGGTCAAAATGCGCAAACCTATAAGCCAACGGTTGTTGCCTTAAATAGGCAAACTCTCTAGGATAGATGCTACATAAGAAATTAAGAAAACACTCCTTGTTTCCCCTAAAGCAGGTTACTGAAAAACTTCATTGCCAACTTTAGGAAATTGCACAGTAAGGATGAACCTAGAGAAAATGGCCCCAGAAGAAATCATGAGAGGAGCAAGTCCCAATGAAATGACCAACAAGGAATGGTAGGCTTTCTACTGAAGAATTAGTAGGGCCAACCAGAAAAAAATGGGAAAACAGCTGATAAAAGTTCCCTAGTTGAGGGAAATAGGAGGCTTTGTTTTCAATTTCCGAAATTCCACTCAGAGTGGTGATTTCTGAGAAATCAAGAGATGGCGCTGGTTGATTTTCTTCCCACACTGAAGCAGACAGTGTAAGAGATTTCGAAGGGAACAATCTGCTCCTGGATTTATTGTCGGAGGCTCGGGATTAATGCTAACTTCCCTCTGGAATTGTTGATCTTGAGCTTCTAAGAGATCTAGGATGCTTGCGCTAGATGTTGCAAACTTGTGCACTCGTAAATATCTTTGAAGCATCAAGGCCTGTAGCACTTCACTTCTGCCCTCACTTTTGGCTTAAGAGATGTGGACATATTTCTTCCACAAACTCATAGGGAATACATGTGGTGAAGTCTACCAAATTAGTGCCTTTATCTGACCAGTTTCTGAACGATATCTCTACCTGAATAATAATTGATATGCATATTTTTTGAAGAGACCAATTGTTTAGACATTTTAAGTTTCAACTCTTGCCAATCTCTGAAACTATAAGGACATTTATGTAACTCATCACACATATAGCAAGATAAAAATATTCCATTTGGCAGACATGTCTTTTTGGCATCTCAACAGTGAAAACTGGGATGCACCCCTTTTGGTGCAAACCCGATCATAGGTAGTCTGTTTATAAGGGTCTAATGTTGTTCTCCAATGGAGATAGATATCCCTGGACAAATTTTCACAGAAACCCTAAGGGAGGCGAGACTGGTATTGAACGATCTTTGTTTAAATACCAGGTCATAAATACACAAATTGGGCCAATAACAAGGCCCATTAGTCTGAAAATTGAAATAACTAAAAGAGAGAGAGAGAATAGGAAATGACAAAAATTAGAAAGTGGTAAAGAAAAAACAAGAAATAAGAATATTCTAGCTGACACCCCCCTCAAGCTGGTAGGTAGATGTTTTGCATTCCCAGCTTGGAATTCAGCTGATGGAATACTCCATGGGTATCTCCTTTGGTAAGTAGGTCAGCCACCTGATGAGCTGACTGAATATATTTCATTTGGATCACTTTGGCATTGATCTTCTTACAAATAAAGTGTCTGTCTTTTTGACATGCTTAGTTCTGTCATGCTGGACTGGGTTGTGAGCAATATCAATAGCCGATTTACTGTCACAAGATAATACCGTGAGACTTTCTTGGGATATTTTGAGATCCTGCAGAATACCTCTGATCTACAGAATTTCAAAGATTCCCTTAGCAACTGCTTTAAATTCTGCTTCAGCACTTGATCGTGATACCACCTTTTGCTTCTTGCTTTGCCAAGTGATTAGACTTCCTCCCAAAAATGTGCAATAACAGTCGTTGACCGACGATCCAAGATAGATCCACCATAATCTGCATCAGTATAAGCTTCCAGTACTAGTAGTGCACCTCTTTGAAACACCAAATCATGTCCAGCATTACCCTTCAAATATGAAAGTACCTTAACTGCAGCCTGCATTTGAGGGTCTCTGGTATGATGCATAAACTGGCTTAACAGTCCCACTGCAAATGCGATATCCAGTCTGGAATGTTGAAGATATATAAGTTTACCAATAAACCTCTGATACTGACCACGATCAACTAAGGGCGCGTCTTCACACAACCCAAGTTTCAAATTTGCATCTATGGGTACCTATGATGGTTTACAGTCGCTCATACCCATTTCTTTCAAAATATCAAGTATATATTTTCTCTGAGAAACAAAAATGCCGCTGGGGGAATAAGCAATTTCAATTCCCAGAAAGTAATGTAGCAAGCTCAGAGATTTTATGTCAAAGATTTGGGAAAGTTTCTGACCAAGAATAAAAATTTCTTCCTCATCGTTGTCACTGACAAAAATGTCATCTACATAGACAAACTGGACAGCCACCTTGCCATTCACATTTGTTTTTGAAGAATCCTTAGAGGAGAGGAAGCTTCAAGGAGAGAGAAAGCTCCAAGGAGAGGGAAAGTGTAGAAGAAAACAAAACACCTCATCTTAGGGTTTTCTTCAAGAAGGTGCATATAGAGGGAACAACAGAAGAGATAGAAAAAGAGAAAAGAAAATATCGAGAGAGAAAACAAAAAATAAGAAATATTTAGAGTATTTAACACTCCCCCTCAAACTGGTGAGTGGATGTTATTGATTACCAGTTTGCCGCACAATTCTTGAAAACATGGGGTAGACAGTCCTTTGGTGAAAATATCAGCTCATCGATGGGCAGACAGGGTGTAGGATATGCCAAAATGTCCCGACTCCAGCTTCTCTTTTATGAAATGACGATCAACTTCAACATGTTTAGTGCGGTCGTGTTGCATTGGATCATGGGCGATGCTGATAGCTGACTTATTATCACAAAATAATTGTGTAGGTTGATGACACGATACTTTAGTTCTGCAAGAAGATTGGTGAGCCATAATGCCTCGCAGAGACCTTCTGCCAGGGCATGAAACTCTGCTTCAGCACTGGATCGAGAGATAACGGATTGTTTCTTACTGCGCCATGTAATAATATTGCCACCAAGAAAAGTACAGTTACCCGTCGTTGAGCGACGATCATCATGAGAACCAACATAATCGGCAGTAGTATAGACGTCCAATTGGAGACCACCATTACGCTTGAATTGAAGACCAAGACTAATAGTACCCTTAAGATAGCGAAGTACGCAATTGGCAGCTTGCATATGATTCACTTTTGGATAATTCATATATCGACTTGGCATGCCCATGGCATAAGCGATGTTTGGGCAAGTGTGAGTTAGATATATCAGCTTACCAGCCAATCTTTGATTCTGTCCTTGGTCAACAACTTCCTCATGCTCCGCCAGAGATTTTTTTTTGAGAAGTGATTTAAGGTGGTCACCCGACAAAGCAGTAACCACCCGGAGTTACATGTGGAGATAGTTAAAACTCTCCTCACCACCTGGCCAACCTCTCTCTTAACTGATTACCCCTCTAGCAAACCAGAATGGCATGATGCCCTCGACCTCGTGGGCTAGCCTGTCCTTTGACACCTTGCCCCCCCAAATACTACCTCATTTCGGTGTAACCATATCACCCAGAGCACTGTCAACCCTTGACCTCCCTCATCCCTCCTCGTAGGCCCCCTTGCCTTATGAACTCCCAAAAAACCTCCTCTGACGCCACATTCGGCGCCGAGTGCACTTGGGTAGCCCAGATTGAACAGGTGAGTGCGCTCTCAAAGAATAAATGGCTGAAGTCTTCATCACCATTTGTGCATATAGTGCACGTCGCAGAGGTATTAGGATACATCCTCTGATGGAAGACGTGTGTCACCAGCCTCTTGCGTAGTAAGAGCCAACAAAAGATCTTAACCTTTTATGGAATCTTGAGGAGCCAAATGGCACGACATGCTTGGATTGTTGATTGATCCTCCGTTCCTTGGCACAGCTTCATGTAGGCCTTCCGAACAGAAAAGGGAATGTCTGTCCAAGTCCATCCGTCTTGTTCGCCACGTCTTGGCCGGCACTGAGAAGCTTGTCGCATGCCTAAGAAGTCTGCCACCTTTTGATCTGAGAGAGCACCTTCTACCGTTGGATTCCATATGTTGCCCCAACATTCTGCCACTGTGGCATTGGGGCATCTGGCCAGCACATTAAAGGACCGTCTGAAGACCATGGGTCTCTAGAAGCGAAATAGGGAGCCATCACCAAGTCGGGCAGTGAAAAAGTCTTTAATTTGGGGGAAAATCTGTCAAAGGCCCTGCCACAAAGGCAACATTCCTTTGCCTGGGGTTGCTTTCTCATCCCAGTTTAAACTCCGACCATAGTTGTCGCCCAAAATTTGGATGGCTAGGTCTTCCCGAGGGTGCATAAGGCATGTCACCCACTTTGTTTGTAGTGCTGTGTTCATGCGTTTTAGGTGGAGAACACCCAGGCCTCCCTTGTTTGGTAGGTCTGTAGACGATATCCCATGCCACCAGCACCAGCCCTCGATCATCGTTAAGCCCAGCGCCTTTCCACAAGAAATGACGCATCACGCCTTCGAGCCTCTGACCGATTCCTACTGGCATCTGTAACACCAAGAGGTGGAAAATGGGACATGATGACATGACCGACCTCACTAGCATTAGTCGACCTCCTCTAGACAGCACCCTGGCTTGCCAGCCTTCTAGTCCTCTCTCGACCTTCTCTACCATCGGCTGCCAATCTACCTTAGTCATCCTTCGTGCGGTCAGTGGCAGGCCCAAGTATCTCATAGGTAGGCTTCCAAGTGGTGTATCGAGTGACTCTGCCCATTGTGACGCCTTCTCCTGAGAGAGGCTGCTACTCACAAAACCTGATTTAGCCCGATTGATTTGTAGGCCAGAGAAGTCTGCAAATAGATCTAGTAAGGTGCCAAGTTTTTCGCCTCCACTGAGTATTGCAGAAGGAGAATACCCTCTGGGTGGCTTGTTGTCTAATATCTCTTTAAGAGACCGTGAGAGCTTGCTAGGTTGGTGCAAGTGGCGAGTGCGTCTGCTGCTAGGACGAAAAGTAAGGGGGCAAGGGGGTAACCTTGCCTTACACCCTTTTGCAGTTGTATATGCCCTCCTTTTGTTCTCCCATTCACCAACACTGAGAATGAGTGTGAAGTTATGCATCTCTTTACCTATGTGATCCATTCCTTCGGGAAGCCCTTTCTCTTCATTGATGCCCAAAGGAAACGCCAATCTAGTGTGTCATATGCTTTGGCGAAGTTAACTTTCCACATGAACCCCTTGGTCCGGTGCCTTTTCCATGAAGCTACTATCTCTCCCAGTGCGACTGCATTATCCACTAGTAAGCGGCCCGGTATGAATACTGATTGGGAGGGTCTGACAAGCTCTCTGATCACTACTCTCAGCCTGTTCGCCAAGACCTTTGCAATAATTAGATAGATGGAGTTGGATAGCGAGATTGGTCTGAAATCTTCGATTTTATATGCGCCTTGTATCTTTGGAAGGAGAAAAAGGTATGCCTGGTTGACTCTCTCCATACTGCCTGTCCCTTGGCGAAATTCTTCAAGCGTGGCCATCTCATTCGGTCTCACCAAATCCCAAAACTTTTTGTAAAAGAATATTGGCAAACCATTTGGGCCTGGCGCCCCTTCGCCATTGAGTCCTTTAATTGCCTCCTTGACCTCCTTTGAGAAAGGGCGTCTACCTTGTGAGCCAGGTTCAACATTTGTGCACCCTTACCACACCACACTCACCGGTTACGCCGTCCTTTTTTGTAGAATGAGCAGGAGTGTTTGGCAGCAGCACAGCCCACTAGTTCTGGTCCGACATGTTCCTGGCCTCCCACCTTCACCTTTTGAATGTTGTTTATCCTTCTTCTCCTGTTAGCAGCTAGATGGAAGAATCTTGTGTTCGCATCCCCTGCCTTTAGTCACAGTTGTCTAGACCTTTGCCTCCAGTCCATCTCAAGCTTCTTGTCTTCTTCAGCGACCACACCCCTCAATTTTCTTCTCTCATGGGCTTCATCTTCTTCCAGAAATCGAGTATCCTCCTGGTCATCCAAAACTTTGATCTGATGCAAGGCTTCTTTTCTGGATTTCCCTGTTTTCTCATGGACGCGCTTACGGACCTCCATAAGGTGATAGCCAGTGATTCACTTCAATAGGAGTGGTAAGGTGTTGGGAGTCCGCCTTTCCAAGCTCTTGAAGAAGGTCCATAATATATTTCCTCTGGCAAAGGACGATTCCAGTCGCAGAGTATACCACCTAAGTGCCAAGGAAGTAGTGGAGGAGGCCAAGATCTTTGATATCAAATTCACCAGCAAGGTGAGCCGCCAACTGACCGCTGCATGTGAGTCATTCCCTGTAATGATGATGTCATCCACATACACAAGAAGCAGTGTGACTCCCTTGGATGAGGAATGACAATAGTCAGTCCGTAATATATTTGGATATTCTCAGTGCTCACCATTGCACTGAGAATATCCAAATAGTTTCATCGAGTGTGTAAAATGACCAAACCAAGCCCGAGGAGACTGCTTCAAGCCATAGAGAGCCTTCTTGAGACGACACACCAAGGGGGGTGCGGAAGGAGCTGCATAGCCGAGAGGCAAGGCCATATAAACCTTTTCATGGAGATCACCATGAAGAAATGCATTCTTGACGTCGAACTGTTGAAGAGGCCAATCATGATGAGCCGCGAGGGCAATAAGAAGGCAAACAGTGTTCATCTTAGCAACAAGGGCAAATGTCTCGAGGTAATCAATACCAAACTGCTGTGTATAGCCTTTAGCCACAAGACGAGTCTTATACCGTTCAAGAGAGTCATTAGACTGATACTGGATGGCATAGAGCCACTGACAGCCAACCAAGTGCTTGCCCGAAGGCAAAAGAACAAGATCCCAAGTTCGGTTTTTTTCCAAGGCAGCCAATTCCTCTTCCATTGCATGACGCCACTCAAGGGAAGCCAAGGCAACTGCCACCGTCGTCGGAATGCCAATCGAATCAAGATGGGTGAGAAGGACTTGATAAGACGAGGAGAGGTGATGGAAGGAAACATAATTGGCCAAAGGGTAAAGGGGAGTGCAAGTACAAGACCGAGGGGCTTTCCGGAGAGCAATGGGAAGATCATCACAGGCAGGGGCAGGGTTCGGGGCAGCAGGAGGTGGAGAAGGGTGGAGGGGCTGGTGAAAAGATATTGCAGGAGGGAGGGAGAGAGTGGTGCAGCAGGAAGGGGTGACCGGGACGGAGCAGGGGCAATCAAGGGATGACGTCGACGACGATGGTATGTGGTATGGAAGAGTGAAGGTGGGGAGAGCCAATGAAGGAGTAGCAGGGAGGGGAGACAAGGAGGGAGGTATAATGAAATCGAAGGACTCATTGCATGAAGAGGAAGGAGAAAGAGAATCTCTGTAACTTGTAGCACGCATCCTAAGTATGACCACTTTTCTTGCAATAATTGCAGAAAAGAGAAGAATCTCCATTGGGCCTGTGGCCTGTACTCGTCGACTTTTGGGCTGCGAGAATCATGTGAGGTTGCATCACGGGGGGAGAGGGCATCTGAGGCTGCCCATCCCGAGTAGGTGTAGGTCGTGAGTTCCCCAGCTGCTGAACAGCCATTGCCGAGACAGGTTTGGAGTGAAATACGCCCATGCGTGTCTCCTCCATCTGAACGGCAAGAAGGGCCTCCTTGAAGGTAGGAACCTTTTCCTGATGAATAAGCTAGCTGCTTAGACTTGTACTCGGGGTTCAGTCCCATGAGACATTTGAAGACCTGGAGTTGGAGAACATATCCACGATCAACCGAGTTGGGATCAGGAGGCATGTTGTGTTCCAACTCAGCCCTAAGATATCAATTCCAGGTTATAAGCTTGAACAGATCTGGCGCCCTGGACTAAAATAGTGGAGCGAGTCATGACTTCATAAATAATGGCCAGGTTGTTTCGCTTAGAGTGAGATTCTTGAGCAGCATCCCATATCTCCTTGGCTGAGTCTAGAGATAAGAATTCCGCCGCACATGATGGACTGATACTGTCGAGAAGCCACCAATGAACCACACCCTCAACATCAAGCCAATGATCATAGTGAGAGGCAGTGGGGAGCATCCCTCACTCTCTCCCTCCACGATCCCCATCCCCGCGATCGTCTCCTCCTCACCGCATCTCCAGGCAGCTTGTCCCCGGCCGATCCCTACCCCCTCTGCTCGGCCTTCCCCCGACCATTCCCGTTTCTACTCTCTACCCTGGGAACTTCTGCCCCCCCTCGTCTTCTACCCTCCTTCCGATACGAGCCTAGATCAAGGATCGTATCACTCTACTATTGGAAGACTATCTTCTTCTGGAGTACTTCCTTTCTCTGCCATCAGCAGCGCATCAGCACTATCGTTCACATTCAGCGAGCCGTTCTTCTCTTCAATTGGTCCGGTCCTTCGGTTCAACTTCTTGACATATACAAAACAGCAAGAAGAGTCACTTGTTATGCTGAGTGAAGAAACTTTCACCAATTTTTAAGGAGTGATTAGCTGTGCTTTAAGCATAAGAACATGCAAGACATCCTTTAGGAGTCCTAGGCCCTTGATTCTAACCGTCACAATGCCGGTCAATGGGAGCATCTCTTCTCCTGCGGTTAATACACGACGACATCCAGGACATGTAGAGTACTCCACAACTTTCAAGTGGAAAGGTGTCATATGATCAGTAGCTCCCGAATCAATTATCGACTCTGTAGATTGATATGATCTATGGGCGACAAGAAAACAATGCTCACCAGTGCAGGCCATTGACCTATTTGCCAGACAAGCCATATTCTTCAACTTTTCCAGCTCCACCTTGAGTGCGTAGAAATCATTAAGAGTAAGATGGGGAACTGTTAAGAGTCTTGAAGGGATAATCAATTCTTGAAATTATAGGGTTATAAATATCCCCTTGTAAGGTCATTAGAGGGACTTTTGGATAAAAGATCAACTTGTCGTTTCTTGGCATGAGTAGCTGTATCCGGCTTTCGTGAGGGCAAGAACTCCTGCTTTAGAGGTTCTTGAGAGTTTATTCACCTATCGTTCTCTCTTCTTCTCTATGACCTCTTCCATCTCTCCTATTGTCCTCTCTACCCCTCGTCGCATTTCTTGATTTTCTTAGATCTCCATGGGGATTGTACAAGAAACATCGTCTCTTGCATGAGGGTGCTCTCCTCCAGCTATCTCCTGTGTCTTTGCAACATGAGCTTGGGTCTGTTTGGGTGGTCGACCATGTAGGTCCCAACAGGTTTCCTTCTTGTGACCCTTCCTTTTACAGAACGAACATACCCACGGTTCACGGGCGTGCTAAGTGAGCTTTCCTCTCTGTCGTTTCTGGTCATTGCTTCATGTGAATAAGAGCTGGAAGACTGGTTTTTGGTATTGGCCACAAAGCCAGTGCCAATTTCATCAGTCGAGACATGAGATGGCTTGATACGACATTATTTTTCAAGAGCAAGTGTATAGCTTGCTCCAAACTTGGAACTTTCTCCCTCATAAGATTTTGGTGCTGCCATGAGTCATAGTCTGCATTCAGTCCCATAAGAAACTTGTACAAACGGTTTTTCATAGTATAATGCTGGCAGGGACAGTCGGTTTCTGCAGTAGGTCTGTAAAGGTCCATCTCATCCCATTGTGCCTGAAGCTCACATCGATATTCCTGAATAGTTTTATTTCCTTGTTGAAGAAGCACTGCCTTGATTACTAGTTCATATATACGTCAATGATTGTTCGTCTGCAGACAACTTTGGTGAATTTTATCCCAGATTTGCTTTGTAGTAGGAAGCAGGAGATACTAAGGGATAAGACCAAAGGGTAGCTGAATTCATGGACATGCAGCAGGCCTTGCACTACATTTGACCATGTTTAGGAGCAAAGAACGGTTGGGTTTGGAATAATGCCCCTTTTCAGTCAAAGAAGTCTATACAAGGATCCGTCAAGGGAATGCCGACCAAACGACCATATCGACATGCCAAGCTATATGGCGCCTAAAAGCTCCCCTAAAGGTAAAGATCTTTGGGTGGCTACTATACCGCAAGAGACTGGTGACTCGCACCTTCCTGAAACGGTTGTACCCAGAGATACCGACGATTTGTATCTTTCGCACGCATGGAGAAGAGGACTGTGACCATCTGTTCTTTGCATGCCCTTTTGCATGATCAACTTGGGCTACTCAAACACATCTGGGAATCAATACGACATCAGCTGAGGCTTTTTGGGAATCCATGCAAATAAATGGAAAAAGACGAAAAGAGGAAAGGGGCCGTGCACTGACGGTGCTCTGGGGAATATGGCTACATCAAAACGATGTGGTTTTCAGGGGGAGGCAGGCCTCACTGGATGGACTCACCCAAGAGGTCGACTACCTCATTGCGGCGTGGTTCCCGTGAGGGGGGAATAGGGAGAGGAGTGGTTAAGGATGTATCACACGGGCTCTAGGGCCCATGTACTTCTCAGGTGGGTACCGACTCGTCGGGTGACTGCCTTTTATTTGTTTCAAAAAATTTTCCTCGCATGCTATTGATGAGCCACATTTAAACTGCGGCATCTTCTGCTTTCCACACTGCGTTGCAGGAACTGGCTGGCTGCACCTCAATCAAATGATGGTTCAGTCTTCTCCCTTCAAGCACCGTTTCAACAAACTTAGTCCAATGTAGAAGATTCAACCCACTAGGCTTCATGGACTCTGGTATTCAATGATTAATTAGAGCGGATAACTCATGTCCCTGCTGAGCAGATTGCAGATCATGAGAGTCAGACTTTCTTGACTCCAAATTTCTCCATAGCCATTGACTCCAAAGTTCTTGACTCAATATCAGTTTGGCTTCTGGAGAGGCAGTGACAGCAACAGTCACACTTGGACCAAGATCAGTGTAGATTGCATGACACGGGGCAACGACCAACCTAGTGTCTCCCTTGTTGAAATAAAGAGAGGAAAAATAACTTCCCTCAGGTTAGCAGCAACAGACGACGTTTACAACTCTCTCTGCTGGAACAGTAAGCAACGGATCTGCCGGACAAAGGCAATGAGATCTGTCAGCCGAGACCGCAGAACAAGAACGACGAGACCTCAGGGTGTTCTTCACTGGGACATGTATTCTCCAATGCGGGCGTGAACGAGCTCTAATACCATGTTCTCCAATGGAGATATATATCCCTAGACGATTTTTCACAGAAACCCTAAGGGGGGTGAGACTGGTGTTGAACAATAGCAGCGACCATTATCATTAACGATCCTGTTTTAAATACCAGGTCACGGATTCACGAATTGGGCCAATAGGAAGGCTCATTAGTCTGAAAATAGAAATAACTAAAAGAAAGAGAATAGGAAATGACAAAAAATAGAAAGTAGTAAAGAAAAAACAAGAAATAAGAATAACCCGGCTGACAAATATCATATCATTTCACAATAATCAATGATACTTTTATGTTTTCTGAGACATTGTTCTGACTCTTTCAGATGATTGTGGATGGAGATGTACTCTACCCAACCAAAGTAATTGGCCATCTACCAGGTATTTTCTTTACTCTTTTAGCCATGCAACGTGGGTTACTTGCCATATATTGTTCATCTGAAAACTATCTGCATTCCTTATAAAATACTTTATCTGCATTGTTTTGGAAGGCTCTCAAATGATTTCCACCGGAAGCCAGAGTGAGAATTGTGAAAGGGGGTTTCTATAATCTATTTTCAATCATCTGACCTTTCAGAGGATTGAAAATTGTAAATTGGCATATCTGCATTGTTCATCTGAAATTTGTGTATTCTTTATAAAATACATTTATCTGCATCTTTGATGGGACACTGTTTTTTCACAATTTTATTAAGGAAAGCATGCGCATGCACCGCACTACCATTGGTGCAAGGTGCAGTGGGATAAAATTCAGTTATGCGTGCAGTTTGAGAGCCCCTTTCTAGATCCTTCTTTGTAAACCATATTAGTAGGAGTGCTTTATTTCTTGAAAAGTACTTTTTGCATCTTTTTGTTTTTCGACGCTCTACTTTTCTTGGAGCTGCAATTTGGTGACCATGAATTGGTGGAAATCTCCATATGTTGGAAACTACAGGTCATCCTTTTTTATTTTCATGTCTCAGCATGTGAATGAAGGGAGGAACTACACACTGCTGCATGTTTTATTTATAGACATCCCTTGCTGCATCCGAATTTCATGCCGGCAGATCGTTTTATCAATATCTACTGACATCTATGAATCAAAATGCTGTTGAGGGTCATTTTCTTCTATATTTCTCAATTGGTTTCTCTTGATATGTGCTTTCACAGGTATTGATGTTGGACACCACTTTTTCTCTAGAGCTGAAATGGTTGCAGTTGGCCTGCATAGCCACTGGCTAAACGGGATAGATTATATGGGATTTTCATATGGTAAAATGGTAATTTTTAAGTTTACACTTCTTGTTTTTGTGTTTCTCAATTCATGTAGTCACTCTCTGGTCGAAAAATTCATCTCCATATAAAGGGAGACATAGCTACTTTAAATATGGTGACTATTAACTCAATTTTTCAAAAAATAGTTTGATAATTTTTTCAATCGATGAAGTTCAATAAAAATGAATTTAGCTTTCGATTATTGTTTGAAATGATTCTTTTGAAAGGGCACAATTTTTTTTTTAGTAGTGTCAGAGGTTGGCCTTTCCTCAATCTCCACTGACAATGCCTTGAAGTAGTCCAAGATACCGGTTCTGGGGATTAGGTTTCTAAGAACTAAATCATAATTGATTGATGAAAAAAGTTTGTTCCCTCAGTTTATTTAGGTGCCTTCAAAGGGCCACTCTTATTTGGCCAGTGAGAACGAAAGAAAGACTACGGAAAGACAAATCAAAGAAATAAGAAGTTAAAGAAGTGCGCCACAATTGATGCTCCGCTTCAAGCTGGTGAACAGATGCTTCTAATTCCCAGCATGCTCAGCAACTGGTGGAATATTTTGCTTGGTATTTCTTTTGTGAGAATGTCATCTGCCTGATCTGATAACTTGAGAAATTTCTTTAGGATGCTCTTCTGATCAATTTTCTCTCTAATGAAATGTCTTTCAATGTTAACGTGCTTGCACTTGTCATGCTATACATGGTTATGTGCAATGTCAATCGCTGCTTTGCTATCACAGTGGATTATTATGGGATCCTTCTAAGTCATTCTAAGCTCTCCTAATATACCCCTGATCGACAGTTTACCGATACGCTTGGCCATTGATCTGAACTCAGAATCTGTGCTTGACTGCACCATCAGTGGCTGTTTCTTACTCTACCAAGCAACCAGGTTGTCTCCGATGAATGAAAAATACCCTGTCGTCAATCTTCTGTCAACCACTGGACATCCATAGTCTGCATTAGTATACACCTCTATGTTGGTCCAACTATGTCCGGTGTGGAGAATGCCATGGGTATCATACTTTAAAAATGTGATAGTACCTTGAATGTGGCTGCTAAGTAAGTCTCCTTGGAGCCCAACTGCAAAGGCTATATCTGCTCGGCAGTGGTTTAAATAATTAAGCCTCCCGATCAATCTTTGGGATTGTTTCTTGTTCAATGGCTTGGTTTCTTCACTGTCTCAACTTTCCCCTGGGATCCACTGGCATTATTGCCAGCCAAGATACATCTTTTTCTTATTTTGTCCCTCTTATGTATCTTTATTATGTCTTTCCTATTTCGTTATTTCCTTTTATAGACTAATGGGCCCAACTAATGGCCCAATACCTGTAACCAAGAATCCGGTATATTAGACCAGAAGGAGTTAATGGAATGTGTTGTCGTTGTTCAATACCAATTCTCCCTGGGGTTTCTGGTGGAGAAGAAGCTTGTTGGTGAGGAGCTGAAGACACCAGTTGAAAGCTAACATGGTATCAGAGCGGTTTGTGGAAGCAGAAGTGTCCTCATGAAAGAGTGTGTGTGGACTGTTTCTTGGTCGTTTGTCATCAAATGCACATCGACTTCCACAAGGTCAAAGAGTTTGGCCACGTGGTCAAACTGAGATCAATCTCCCGACATTGTAGGGAATCTCTCGGCAGAAGTCTGCCATGAAGTTGCGGTGGATACTCTATTGAAGTGTGCCACTTGGCATCACCTCCACTGGTGAAGCAGGCGTAGCAGTGGGTGACGCCTATAGCTGCTGGAGTTAGTGGGTACACTATTCTGGTGTGTCCACTTCTGTTCAGTCTGTGGATCTGTTGTAGACGACTGTCGCCGGTCGTCATGAAGCAGGCGTAACAGTAGGTGAAGCCTATAGCTGCTGGAGTTTGTGAGTAGAATGTTCAGGTGTGTCTACTTCTACTTCTCAAGGCAGAATGTTATTTGGGTGAAAGGATATCGCGGAAAACCCTAATTTGAAGATATTTGACCAACTATTAGTGATGGCAGCAGAGAAGATTGGTTCTAATGACCTTCAGATTGTTCAGCTGGATCAAGGGCTGTCTACTGTGATGAACAATGGGATACCTGATTCTATGAAGTACACAGGGCGTAAACTTCTTCACTGGATTAAACTTGTTACCTGGCTTCTCGGCAATGAGAGGTGATCTTATTCCTAAATACCTTATGCTTCCCTCCACTAAACTGATCTGGGATAAGATACATAAAAGTTGTTTGCAGAAAAATAACAATTGGTGTATGCATGAGCTTGTTACTAGAACAACAATACTTCAACAAGGCGATAAACAGTTCAGGAGTATGTTTGTGAACATCAGGCTCTCAGGGATGAGATGGATCTCTACAGCAGGTTGCTGAAATGGTTGTCCATGTCAAGATTACACTATGAAAGATTGACTCTATAAGTTTCGAATAGGACTTAATACGGACTATAATTTGTTGCAGCGCCAGATTCTGAATAGAGGGAAAGTCCCAAGCTTGGAGCAAGCCATTCAGGTGGCCCTTGAAGAAGAAAGTCGTATACAACGTCCACCCAATGTCTCTACAGGTGAGATGGGTTCAGGAGTTGTAGCCACCACTAAAAACCAGCCTACCAAGTCTTATTCACATGAAGTGAATCGTCAGAAAAAATAAAAAGGAAAGCCTACATGGCAATCCAGGGAATCGATTGTGTTGTGGAAGGAAAGAGGAAGATAATAACGTGCACATAACTGAGTACATAGGTGGGTATGTATACCCTAAGAGAGAGAAGGATAGATGGGCTAATGGGCTTATAGAATAGGGCCCATTAGCCCATAGTAGCTAGTCTCTCACTAACACCCCCCCGCAAGCGAAGTATGGATATCTTCCATGCCGAGCTTGGAGACGGCACGTTGAAGAAGTGGGCGGGAGAGGCCCTTAGTGAGGACGTCCGCTGCCTGGTCGGCGGAGGCAACAAAATCAAGGTCAAAGATCCCTTCGTCGACTCGCTCCTTGAAGAAGTAGCGGTTGCGCTCCATGTGCTTGATACGTCCCTGTTGTCCAGGGTTCTTGGCCAACGCGATCGTCGATTTGTTGTCGCAGTAGACGTGAATCGGGCCGGCGTACTCCACGTGGAGATCGTGAAGGATGCCATAGATCCACTGGCCCTCGGAGGCCCCATCGGCGAGTGCGCGGTACTCGGCTTCGGCACTAGAACGGGACACTTTGTCCTGCTTGCTGCTTTTCTAGCTGACAAGACTGCCAAAAACAAACGTGCAGTAGCCCGTGGTAGACCGATGATCCACAACGGAACCGGCGAAGTCAGCATCAGTGTATACTTTGACGGTCCGGTCAGTACTGCGAGGGAAGAGCAGGCCCTTGCCGGGGCAGCCCTTCAGGTACGCGAGAACCCGGTGGGCGGCCTGACGGTGAACCTCCCGGGGAGAATGCATAAACTGACTGAGCAAGTTGACGGCGAAGGCGATGTCAGGCCGAGTGTGCGTCAAGTAGAGGAGTTTCCCCACCAGTTGCTGATACCGGTGGGAATTCGTCAGTGGTGAATCCTCCCCTTTGCCCAACTTGACGTTGGGATCAATGGGAGTGCTCACCGGCGCACAATCGGTCATCCCAGTCAGTGCTAGTAAGTCGACGGTGTATTTCTGCTGTGAGACGAAGATCCCACGAGGAGAGTAGGCCACCTCGAGACCAAGGAAGTAGCGAAGAAGACCGAGGGCCTTGATCTCAAACTCCTTAGCCAAGGCGGCGCTCAGGCGGACAGCTTCAGCAGCATCAGACCCCGTGATGAGGATGTCGTCGACGTACACGGCAAGAATGGAGATCCCGGTCGGGCTGTGACGGAAGAAGAGGGAGGCGTCTCCATTACTCTGAGTGTACCCTTCGGTCTTCAGAACGGAGGAGAACCGCCCAAACCACATGCGCGGAGACTGCTTGAGTCCATAGAGAGACTTCCGCTGGCGGCATACGTGACCGGGGGGGCTGAGAGAATAGCCCGACGGCTGCTGCATGTACACCTCTTCCGTCAGATCGCCATGCAAGAAGGCATTCTTGACGTCGAACTGGCGGATGGTCCAGTGGAAATGGGCCGCAAGAGCCAAAAGAAGACGGACAGTCTCCATCTTCGCCACTGGTGAGAACGTCTCGAAGTAGTCTACGCCATAGGACTGAGTGAACCCCCGAGCCACAAGCCGAGACTTGAGGCGTTCGAGAGTCCCGTCCGCATGATGCTTCTTGGCGTGGATCCACTTGCAGTCCACAGCCCTCTTGCCAGGGGAAGTGGAACGACGTCCCACGTGTGGTTCTTGAGGAGAGACTGCATCTCCTCATCCATCGCCGCTTTCCAAGAAGGAGAGGCGAGAGCATCGGCTAGCGGCGAGGAACGGATCAGACTCGATGCGGGAAAGAAATAACCGGTAGGGAGGACTCAACCGGTCAAAGGAGATAAAATGAGAGAGAGGGTATAGGAGGCCTTAGTGCACTGACGGACCCCTTTCCGTGAGAGCAATAGGCCATCCCAACTGATCGTCACCATCGACAGAAGGAGGAGCGGAAGCAAGGGGAACTCCCGGGAGGAGCAGGAGGCGACACACGGATGAGGAGTGTATGTCGGCGGTAGGAGGAAGATGAGTTGGATGGAGACAAGGGCTGGTCACGAGCGGGTGACAAGGGCGACTCACCGGGAGGGGACGAGGATGGTGAACCGGAGACCAATGGGAGAGGAGGAGTTGCCAAGGGGAGGGGCAGGAAACGAAGGCGAAGTGGAGACACGTCAAGGACCCGCAGGGGAACTGAGGAAGAGGAGGCAAGGGGAGAGAGATCATGGAGGGAGGAGGGTGGTGTGGTGGTGGTAGACTCCACGATCAGACGGGGCCCCAAGGGGGGGGCCGAAGGAGCCTCATCCAGCGGAAGGCGTGATGAGGTAGAACAGTCCCCAAAGTAGGGTTCATGCTCGGCAAAGGTGGCGTTTGCGAGATGAAGAAACGCCGAGAGGGCGGATGGTAACACCGATACCCTTTTTGGAGGGAAGAGTAACCCACGAACACGCACCTGAGGGCGCGAGCATCAAGCTTTGTGCGCGTCGGAGAAGAGTCATGGACGTAGGCCGTGCAGCCGAAGATACGAGGCAAGAGCCCCGTCCTCAGGGAAGCGTCCGGGAAGGCCGCAGTCATCCGGTCCAAGGGGCTGGAGAACTCCAGGAGCGGGGTGGGGATACGGTTAACGAGATGAGTACTCGTCAAAACCGCATCGCCCCAAAAACGCCTAGGCGCCTTCGAGTCCAACAGCAACGTGCGCGCTGTCGAGGTAACATAGCCGATCCGCCGCTCAGCCATGCCATTCTGCTCGGGGGTGGCCACACAGGAGGACTCGTGGAGAATGCCCCGGTCAGCAAAGAAAGAGTCGAGGTCAGCGTTGAAGAAGTCCCGAGCATTGTCGGACCTAAAACGCTGGATGCCGCGACCGAACTGCGTCTGGAGCATGGTGCAAAAATGTCGAACATTCTGCACAACCTCCGACTTTGCAGTCAGAAGGTAAACCCACGTATAGCGGGTAGCTTCGTCCACAAAGAGTAGGAAGTAGCGGTGCCCTTTCAGACTGGGCTGTGGGGCCGGCCCCCATACATCACTGTGGACGCGGAACAGCGGGGTCGTAGTGTGAGACGGAGAGGAAGCAAAAGAGGATCTACAATGCTTGGCCAACTGACAAGCTTCACAAATCACAGTCTTGAGGTCCACGCCCAAACATAACGACGGAAACAAACGCTGTAAAGTAGAGAAAGGGGGGTGTCCAAGGTGCTGATGCTCCATCAGAAGACGACCCCGACACTGCTCAGCCGCCGAGAGTAGAGTCCGGTGCACCATGAAGCACTGGGAGCGGCCTCCGTCATCCAGCAGCAGCAGTCCATTCTCCCGCCTAATCGTTGTAGTCCGGCCCACCTTGTCAGACAGAAACATACCGTCAGGCCTGAGGTGGAATGAACAGGAGACGGCATCAACTAAACGCTGTGGAGACATAAGAACTGTCCGCAGGTCGGGAACATGCAGGACGTTGTGGACCACACCAAGACCGTCCACATAGACTGCCCCGATGCCAGCCACACGAAGACGTCCACCCCCTGCCATGAGAACAGTATGGCCACCCTGATGCCGCTTGTAGGACACAAACCGGGCATTACTCGGGGTCATATGTTCGGTGGACCCCGAGTCAAGGACCCAAGTAGTATCGGAGACGACAGGAGAGTGAAAAGCCGTATGACCACAGTACCATTCATCGGAAGGGGAAGGATGGAAGACGCACCAAAACCACCGAAGTAAGCTGTGGATGGATTCTGCAGGGCTGCCATTTGGTCACGAAGTCGGGCCAAATCTGCCTGGAGCTGATCCATGGTCACTGAGGAGGCGCTGGCGGAGGATGAGTCAGACTGGGCCACCATGGCCTTGCCGTCGGCGGCCTCTTTCTTCTTTCTCCAATCATTCAGGCGCTTCTTGCACTTGTTCTTCCCGTGGCCCGGTTTGCCGCAGTATGAGCAAACCGCCGTCCCAGCTGGTGGAGCAGCGGATGTGGGCGTAGGGAGGATCGCCGGGGGCTTGCCGCCAGAAGAAAGTGCAGACGCGGTGGGGGCAGAAAGCAGGGTGGTCGACTCGCCCGGAGGACCGGAGGAGGGAGTCCCATGGAGGAGAAAGTGACTTTTCTCCTCTTGGAGCTCCTTCACCAATTCCTCAAGAGCAGGTGGACCTTTGCGGTGCAAAGCACGACGACGGATGTCATCATACTCGCGGTTCAGGCCGCTGAGGAAGTCCATGATCCGCAAGAGGAGCACATTCTGGTACGTCTTCGACGTCGGGTCGTCGGATGGAAGATAATAGTCCACCTCATCCCACATCTTCTTGTGGGCAAGTGCATATTCAGAGATGGTCAGCGTCCCCTGACGGAGATTGCTGGCCTGACATGCAAGAGCATAAAGGCGCCACCAGTCGTTGTCCCGGCCACAGAAGGAGCGCGCCTGATCCCAGAATCCTTTGAACGTTTTCTGATGCGGAAACCGGTCGCGGAAGTCGGGAGCCAGGGTGTACGCATACAGCCAGCCGAGGACGAACTGTTCCTCAACGTCCCACGCCGCATGGTGTGGGTGGTTGACTGTAAGGGTCTCTTCAGTGCAGTGCTTGAAGAGCTGACGTGCCTTCAGGGCGGTTTCGACAAAGCGCATCCACTGAAGGAGATTCGGGCCCCGTAGGAGTGTCACCTCCGGGACCAATGGGAGCGGATGGGCCACCTTGTAGGACAAGGGCCTCTCGGCGAAGTCAGTCTCAGTGAACGGCATGTTGGTTTCGGTGGCGGCGTGCGGCGGCAGCTGGCTGCGGCTGGCGGCTGCGGCGCGGGCGCGCTGTGGCTAGGGCTGTGGCCCAGGTGCGCTGCGGCTAGGGCTGCGGCGCGTGCGCGCAGCGGGGGGCGGCTGCGGCGTGGGCGCGCTGCGGCTAGGGCTGCGGCGCGTGCGTGCAGCGGCTGGCGGCTGCGGCGCGGGTGCGCTGCAGCTAGGGCTGTGGCGCGGGCGCGCTGCGTCTGGGGCTGGGGGCGCGGCGGCGGCTGCAGCGCAGGCGCGCGCTGCGGCTAGGAGCTGCGGCGCGCGCGCGCTGGCGGCTGCGGCGCTGCACGCGGCGGCTGGCGGCTGCGGCTCGGGCGCACGCGGCAGCTGGCGGCTGCGGCGCGGGCGTGCGGCGTCTGGTGGCTGCGGGCTGCTGCGCGTGCGCGCGGCGGCGATGTGCTGCTGAGCGTGCGCGCAGCGGCGGCGGCTGCTGCTGCAAGAGCGGCAGTGGCGATGTGCGGGCGATGTCAAACCCTAGGTGAGGAGCTCTGGAGCTCTGATACCATGTTGTGGAAGGAAAGAGGAAGATAATAACGTGCACACAACTGAGTACATAGGTGGGTATGTATACCCTAAGAGAGAGAAGGATAGATGGGCTAATGGGCTTATAGAATAGGGCCCATTAGCCCATAGTAGCTAGTCTCTCACTAACAGATTGTCTGTTCGTACTGCAAGAGGAAGAGGCATAAGAAGACAAACTGTTGGGATCTCATGGCAGGCCACCCAGACAGGCTCAAGTTCATGTAGCAAATATTCAAGATACAAGTCCATGTGGAGATGATGATCCCCAACCAACACTTCATGATATCCTTGCACTCAAGGAGTGATTGGAGAAATCAAAAAGTCTTCTATGTTTGGCCACCAATTCCTTGATTTGCCCTTGTATGCATTCTACTTCTCTTAATGTCCATAAATCAAAACAGAACATAAAGTGGATTATTGACTCTGGGGCAACTGATCACATGACACCCTTCCTTACCAAAATTTGGAGTATTCTACTTGTACTGGTAGCCGTCATGTATTGACTGCAGGGGGAAAACCCTGCCAATTTCGGGCATTGGAACTGTTAGAATAAAAAAACTGGGGCCTTTGAAACATTTTCTGCATGTTTCTATACTCAAAGCTCAGCTAATCTCTCCTCCAAGGTTGGTTAAAGATTCCTCATTTTCTCTGACTCTTGACTCCACTGGTTGTTTTGTATCTGACAAGAAGCTGAAACAAAGGATTGGACAAATTGAAGAGAAGAATGGCTTGCAAAGTTTGCAAGATGGTGCAGCTGCAGTGCCGATGGTGATTGTAGGATGTCATAGTGAAGGGGACAACCTCCCTCTATTTGAACAAGTTAAACTGTTTCACTCTCGTTTAGGACATCCGTCTATTGAACTTTTGGGGAGTATGTTCCCTGTAATAATAAGCAGAATTACATGAGAGGTGGAGGCAGTAGCCATTACAAAAGGGAGGCTGAAGGTCAATACAGGAGTAACGAGCACGAGCCCCATGTGGGCCTTTAGGGATGATTTATGGGCATCACCACCCGTGATGCGCGTGGTGTCCATGCTACAAACTTGGCTTCCTATCCAAAGTCCAAATATGTGCGCATATCCTGAACAGTTAGCACGTAGTCCTCTGTGCAGGAATGCTGCCTACTTTGGGCCTTACGCATAGGCTGAGCTCCGATGTCCCAGGCTTGTCCAAGTCTGGTAGGGCTGCCCATGAATTGTCCAGCAGGTATCCTTGTTGTAATTTCTCTTCTTGCTGTGTGATAAGTATGAATATCTTCATGTTTCCATGCCTTGTACCATGAACTGTTTGAGTGGACTGTCATATTAAGATGGTCGCTCAGACCCTTGGTTTCAATAATCAGTTGTTCTTATTGGCTCCTTTGAATCTTATTGAAATATCTGAATTTCTCCCAGGTGGGATTATGGGAAACACAACTCAGGAGCATGTCTCTGGGCCCATGACTGTAGTGGTCTGGCCAGTTGTTTCTGAGCCCTGAGTCAGCCTTTGGATGTATCCTTGATCATCTTGGATCTTGGTCAGGCTTTTTAAGGCTTGCTCATTTAGATAGAACCAATAAAAGATATCATGTCATGTATATAATTTGATAATTCCAAATTACGTCAATGTTCTAATTATGTTCGTCTTGTTTTTCTTCTTACGTCAATGTTCTTCCTTCTGTTTAACTTCTATTTTAAATTCTCGTTTAAGAGCCGGAAGGTTCTGCTGTTTTCATCAGCCTCCTTTTATGTTGCAGGCAGAGTACAAAAAATTATCTTTTCCCCTTGCCATTTGCATTGTGCTATCCGGTATGTATGAGGATGATTTGGATAATTCTGAAGACATAATCTACACCGGCCAAGGTGGGCAGGACTTGCTTGGAAATAAGCGCCAGGTCAAGGACCAGAAGATGGAGCGTGGGAACTTAGCTTTGAAGGTCATTTTCCCACTTTGTCTGTATTTTATAGTCTCAAATTTTCCATGACTTGTAAGTTTTGATGTTGATGGAGCTAGGCAATCTAAAGAAGACAATTCCAGAACTAATAATTGGGTTTAAAGCTACAAGACGTTTTCTAGTCTTCATCTTTTGATGGGACTATTCTCTAAATAGAATCTTTTAGAACTGCCCACTGTCATGTCATCAGTGAGACAAAGATCATTTTGTCTTTTATGTTTTTTTGATGAAAAGAGGGAAGATCAACCAAGATCAGTGACCAAACTGACGCAAATAGTGTATACGACCATGAAATACATGAATGATCAGAGTGGTGGTCCTCTTCCCATCCTTCACTCTCACCAACTCCAGTTTGAAAGAAAACTTTCCACATCCTGCAGGACGCTGTCTGTTGAGACAGATCTCTTAAATGCAACACTCATTGTGGCCTCATTGTGGCGCAGCCATATCACCCTTAACATCGTGAGGAGCCTTCTTCACTCCATATGCCTCCTTCACCTGCCTTCCTGGATAGAGCTCCAGCAGGCCTCAGCGGAAACCACATCCATCCCCTTGAGATTCTCTGGATTCTTTATCACCCGAGTGAATGAACGCTTAAAACAGGTGAGAACAGTCTTCTTTATCCTGTATACGCATCAGGGAAACTGGCAAGAGTGAGAGTATTCACTTCCATAAGACTTATGTCAAAATGTGCAGGCTTAAGAGCGACAAGCCGAAAATCCACACCTTTAATTAAATCTCCTGCTTCCAAAGGAGTGAGGATTTAAGTCATTTCCTCCGTTGGGCACTCTTGAATCTTCCTGTAGACATCATGAACTGAAAATGCTGGGCCTCTCCGCACCCAGCCATTCAATATCTGGCTCGATGGTTGCAGATCTAATAGGCACCTCAAATCTTATTTTTCTTTTAAGTTAGAAACATTTCTTTCCTTCTTGTCAAAAGTTAGGGACCTTTAGTGTACCCAAAAGGGTGCAGTTTAATACATTTTGTCAGCCAGAGCATCCCTGTACTTAGTTCTTTTCTTTTTTTTCTGTTGCATCTTTCCTGATTTCTGACTATTTTAGCATCTCAATTGGTCCATTAATATTAGGGCCCACTTGTAACGCCATCAATGTGAGGTGACCATTTGATTTATATGAACCTTTATTTCTTCAAATTCCATGGATACCTCACAGCTCATAGGTACTTAGCCAGAAGAAGTCTTGGCTTAAGGAGAATTCAGCCTCTGGGCAACATGGTATTAGAGACATATTTCTCGGGTGACCTTGGTTGCAAAAGCGAGTGTGAAAAAAAGGGTGGGACATATGCTGGGGGAACCGGGGTCGTCCATATGTAGGTATGAATAGTGTTTGTCAGCCAAGAGGGTCGATGAGATAGCTTGTGGTTGTCAAACCATGAGTGCCAGAAGAGATTAGCAGTTCCTGCTGTCCACTCCATAAGTTTGGGGGGAGGGGATGGTTGACCAAGGTCCAAGCAAAGGACATTCCAACTGGCAGTTAAATTGATGTATTCTGATTCACTGCCAAAAGCCATCCTCTGACTTGGCAAGTGTTAGCTTTAGAAACTCCCCTTGATCCACCTGCTTAAACCCTAGCCGCCTGAGACAAAACTCCAAAGAAACTTCTTCTTTTTTTCCAGTCGTAGAACCCCAATATTTATATTGGGTTACAATGTTATTGGGTCTCTGGGACCCAATACGATGGATGCAATAAGATGGATCTCATAAGGGCATTTCTACAATATTGGAAGTTTCAGGGTTTTAACAGAAATCAAGACAAGAAATAAGAAATTCAGGTATCATCTGACAGCAAGGTTGACAGAGGAATATCTGATGATCTAGCTTGAGAAGGTTTAAACTGGAGGAAACTAGATAAGATCAGACCATGGTCAGCAGGCTCTGGTGTATTCAATTAGGCCGCAGGAACAGAGCAGGTGTTGGAAGTTCAGTCTTTATTGCTATCTGTTCTGGAAGCTGTGAAATTTAATGGCTTCAATTTGGTGGCCTGGAGTCAATATGTTTAGTTAATTTTATTATGTTAAGTATTAGATAATCAGCTTACAAAAACAGTGGATCTGAGCAGTACAAAGTACAAGGCTTTGAAAAACAAGGTGCTGGTGGGCATGCATGGTTTCTGGGACGCATGTCGGATGACAGATTCAGGAAATTCTTGTAGATGAAGACTGCTAAGCAGATCTGGGATCATTGCAATACAGGTCGTGTGAAGAAGAGCAACCCCTGGAGGCTGTATGAATTCATCACTTAAGCTACTAAACTTATGCGAGGGAACATGTCAAGGGCATGGTTTGCTGATGAACTTCTCACTTTTTGGAGGAAGGCAGTCTACTCTGAATATTGTCTTTTCAGGTTCCTTACGGAACTGAACAATGAATCTGAATGTTTGAGGATTCAAATCTTCATCATTGAGTGTGTACCTGACATGGTGGAGGCCCTCCATGTCGCACTTGCGGATGAAAAACGATTTCAGATGATTTCTGAAAACAGCAAGGAGAAGGCAGGAGCAGGAGTTATGGTCAAATCAAAGCAGCAGAAGAATTCATCTGAATGGCATGAAGATACAGAGGAAACAGGTTGAGGGTAGCTCCAATCAGTAGTTTCAAGGGGGAAAGTGACAGTAAAAGTCTAATGTGTATTGTTCTTTTTGTATGAAAAGGAATCACACCAATGATACTTGCCGGGCTTTACATGGGGGCCCTCATTGGTCTCTACAAGATAACACTGCTGATGGAAGGGAAATCGGATCTAAAGATGGAGAAGTAAAGGGGAGTGATGTTACCAAGGTCATGCTATACTCATGAAAGAATTAGAGAAGTTCATGGTGATGGTCAGCTTAAGGGGGGTCGTCAGCCACAACATCCTTGTTCTTGGATTTTTTTATAGTACTTTTTCTATCCTTTTTTCTTTTTCTTCATGTCAATCGGGCCATTATTATTTGGGCCCCATTCTAACCCCATAAATATGTTTCTTTAAAAAAAACCCCATAAATATGGGGTTGACCATTTGAGTCAAATGAACCTTTCTTTCCTTGAAACCCTCGGATGTGGATACCTCACAGCAATTAGGCATGTTGCCATCGGTATTCACAATTGAAGATGAACATCATCCCTGGACAACACAGAATTTTTCATTGAGTGTTCTCCCTTGTTGAGACTCATGATTCAGTTTTTTTCCTGCAGAGCAAGGGTTTGTGGAGTCAAGGACAAGTTTTACCATGGTTCCTTTGCTAAACTGCATCAGATTTCACAGAGCCATCTGTTGTTTGACGCTGGTATTCATTATTGATGTTTAGCGGAGCAACAATGATGTGGATCTGAAGTTTTTTATAATCTCATTTGTTTAGGATTTTGAATCCCTCCCCTGAGTAGGTTGTGAGGAATATGAGTGAGTTTTTGTTCACTTTTGGGATGCTGTACGGTGGAGAGGAGACTGCTACACTGGGAGTGGGGGAGTTAACCGAGAAAATCAGTAGAAACAGATAGTTAATCGATTCATCGGGTTCACCCCTTTTATATTTTTTTAAAAAGAGATAGTTAATCATAATTTAATGTAAAATTCCCTAATAAAATAGGGAGAAAGGAGGCAGGGCAGCAGAAGCCTGCCACCCTGGGTGCTGGGGAATGAACTCATAAATAAGTTGAATGTCTCATTTTTGTTCACGTTGTATACCTTAAATAGGCAAATAGATTATTACAATTTAACATAAAACTCCCTAATAAAGTAGGGAGTAGCATTTAACCTTGCAGTCTAACTCTCCTCCACAAACTTGTAATGATGTCCCTTAAATAGGCAGATTGCAGTTGAGAACAGGTTAGGGATTATTTTGCCATTGAGGTGGCACCTCCGATGGCATGGCAGCACCTGCTGACCTACTGCTGGTTGCAACCATGGTGCTGCTTGCTGATTTTGTTCATGAACGTCATGTCCTGCCTGATGACATGACCCACCTTGGAGGCTTCTCTATGGAAACAGTCTTTGATGGTTAGGCACTGATGCTGGCATGTCACTGCTCCTATGCGGCACTCACCGCAGAGGCTCCCTTCACACTTATACAGACAGTCATCAATGCAGCCCTAAACACAGTCTTTGTGCAGTCAAACCCAGGGCCAATGCTGCCAGGTTGTATCTGCCGTCAATGCAACACTCTTTATCTTCTCAAGCCCATGATAAATCCAGCAATCTTACCCACATTCAACAATGTAGTCAGCTCCCCAGTCAAGGCTGAGTTCTCTGCTGCATTCATGTAGCGGTCTTTGACAGTCTTCAGTGACAGTCCCCTATGGTGGTCAAGTCCTGACCAATGCCTATATTAATACCCTTCTATGCAGAGGTCTACTGCAGCCAAGGCGCAGTCAACACCGCTGTCAATGCCGAGGGCCTTCACTGCCTTCAACTCTGTGGTCTAAGCAATGGCAACCCCTGGTCAAAAGATCTCCAGCGGTCTCTTGCCATGGTCAATCCTGTGGTCTCCTGGCAACAGCCTGGTCTTTCCATTCTTCTTCTCTGGGTTTAGGGTTCTACCCGTATCTCCCAGGTCTAACAGATTCTCTTAGGTCTCTCGGATTTCCTCCCAGCTCCCCGGGTCCTCTATATCCTTCCCAAGTCTTCTGGTGCAGTTTCAGTCACCTGAGTTCCTTCTGAGTTTTGTGAGAATAATAATGATATGATTGTATTTCAACCCTCAACTTACGTTTGTATTACTTAACTGTTCCTTTTTGCATCTGGCAGAATAGCATGGTGCATGGTTCACCAGTCCGAGTTATTCGTGGTCATGAATGTCCAAGCAGCTATTGTGGAAAAGTCTATACATATGATGGGTTGTATAAGGTTGATCATTCATTTCTGAGAGTTGGTTGAATTTACTGTAGTGTATATTAATACTGCATCAAACCCATGGATGAAATTTGTATCTTCCCAATCTTCTTTCATTAAAAAATCTGATGCAAAAAATTCTTGATCCTCAGCATCATTAGACATTTGAATGAAAAATGGGGCTTTGTAACAAAGGATGTGTGAAACGTTGTATTTATTTGATTTTAAAAATTAAACGAGTATTGATCATTACTGATGTGCCTACATTAATCGGATCAATAATGCTTAATTTTGTTTCGTATTTATGAAATGAGTTACTTTTTCTCAGATCAAGGTCCACACCCAACGGTTATATAATTTCAGCAGGATATCAACACTTTATAACCGATAGACTAGTAATAGAGCAAATTCATGATGTTGGGCAGAAGTATTTTCAGTTTTGGATACATTCTTTCTCATATTTGACTTTTGCTCATTTTATTTTATTATTTTCATACAGTCCATCCCATTTTTTATAATAATATGATAGTATTGGCAATAAGATAGAGAACTGTGATAATATCTCCAATCCTAAGGAGATCTGGATCCCGAAAAAGCCAAAATCAGTGACAGATTATCAAATCAAGATCAACAGAGTTCCAATATATGGCGCAATATACGGTTTAAATCTAGATGTCAGTAACGAAAGGAAAGTGAATAAGAAGAGTGAGAGAGAGAAAGCGCAACGCAAACGGTCAGATTGGATGCTAACTCCTCTTTGAGCTGGAGGATCTCCGCTCGGGCAACACAAACGACTTCTTGATTTCCAAAAAGGGTGCTCAACGAGACTTCTGTTGCTTTATTTATAGTTTTCCAACAGTGCAGTTAGTTTAACGCCGCACGTGCTGCTCCCGTGGCACGTGTAGTCCCTTGCTCGGCGACTCCTCTTCTTTTGATGATAGGTCCGAGTTGGAACCCTATCAACCTGACTCTATCAAACTTCTTAGGGGGATTAAAAAATTGTTCTCAAGTCAGGTGGATAGACAAAGGCAAAGGGCAGGGCCTCGATAATGGGAGATTTGAATGGAGGGAGCTTCAGGATGAAAATAAAGCTTCAGGATGGTAACCTATCGTAATTCATTCAATGGGAATGATCGAAGGACTAATACCTCCAATAGTGCGAATCTTGAAGTCCATTGGGAAAGAATTTTGTTAAATCTACTCTCCTCCAGTGCCATTGACATTCCTTCTGAGTTCCTTCTGAGGCCAATCAGGATTTTGTTAAATCCTGATTCACTTACATTCTGAACTGGTTTAAATACAAGTCTTACATATAATGGGCCAGAGGACCACATAACTTAAGTAGCTTATCCAAGACCTGACTCGCATGTTATCCAAGACCTGAAGGCTGGGACAAAAGATGGATGGAGGATATGATATCAACAGGTTGTTTTACCTAGGGTGACCTACTACGCTAGAGTTATACATTGGTCTCATCCCTTCGCATTCAAATTCGTTTAGGTCATATATTCTTCTGGAGCCTTGATTCACCAATTTATTGGCTTAAGCAACATATTATGGTTCATATCAAATGTCTAAACATGTCAAAACGGTCCTTAGGCCATATTCATGCAATTGGTCTACTTCACCTTTGATCTTGTCCATCTGATGTTTGGAATCTGAGTCAAGCCAGCTGGACTTTATTGTTTTGTCAATTTTGCAACAAAGCAACCATAGAGCTGCAGTAGGATTGTCCTGATCATTTATTAGTCAGCAGATATTGTTGTTAATATATTTGGTTTTATAAGGATTACTTATTCAGCTAGCATATCCAAACACAAAGGGTTTATTTCTCATTACTTTGGGACAAGAAAAGCTTAATTGAGTTATAAAAGATTATCATGAGTTATAAAGTTTCTTGGCATCATCTGTCACCTAAATTCTTGTTGAATGACATTGTTTTTATATCCTTTTTTTCTTTCTTTTATATCCTTTTTTCTCCTTCTTTGTATCTCCCCTATATATGTATCTTGTTGCACGAAACTAAATAGAGAAGTTTTTTTTTCCATTTTCATTTTCTCTCTCCTCAAAGCTCCTTTCTCCCTCTTTGGAGCTTCTTCATGGTATCTGAGCGATCATCTCCAGCTTCTAGTCGCAGATCTCTCCGGTTTCTTGTCCCAGATCTTCGCAGATCTCTTCTTGTCGCAGACTCGTCACAGATCTTCGTCGCAAAAAAATTGCATCACAGATCTTGAGTCCCCAGCTCCTCGTCGCAGACCTCTCCAACTTCTCGTCACAGATCTTTGTTAAGAAATTTGCGTCGCAGATCTTGACGCGGTCGCAGATTCACCGAAGATTCGCAGATTCGCCGTTGCTCAATCCACAACTCCAGCAACGTCGCAGATTCGCCGTTGCTCGATCAGGTTGCTATTGCTTGATTCACAGCTCGATTCAGTGCTGGAGTTGTTCGATCCACCAACGTATTGGTTAGGTCAAGCATCGAGCTCAATCCACCTCAATCTGATGACGCCATTTGCATTATTCTCAAGCTAATCGATCAGACGACGGCAGTTGAAGATCAATCCTTAATTTGTCAGCGTTTGCTTGGTCATCCGCGACCTGACGCCGTGATCTATCTGCTGCTCGACCACTGATCCGAGTCACCGACGATTTGCTGCTGCTCAGGGGTTCTCATCATTTGATTTGTCGGCATTTTCTCAGGGGCTCTCTGCTTCGTTCGCTTGCTCATCACCGATAGCTACTTCTGCTGTCGGCCACAACTGCCTGCAAACGTTGATAAGTGGCTACATCCAGACTCTGCTGCCATACTTGTTAAGTTGGGTGTCACTGACCTACTGTCGCCACCGGATCTCCTCCTGGGTAATAGCTCGAGGAGTGTCAACGTTTGTTGATCTCATTTTGTCTGTAGTATGACTTCTACCGACTCCACCGCTTCTGCTGCCATTCAGCCACTGGGGCTTACTCCTCACTCATCTGAGTTGAACTCTTGGCATTACTCCTTCCACGTATGCCTCCTGAGTTTAGATTCACTGGGTTGAATCTTCTTCAATGGCGTCAGCATGTTCAAATTACCTTGAAAGGGAAGCTTATGAAGCACCTTGTAGAAGAGCCACAGTCTTCCACAGCTTCTCATTACGAACACTGGCTCGATGTTGAGGGTGTGGTTCACAGGTGGCTACTTGACAGTATCAGTCCATTATATGCAGCTGAATTCTTATCTCTCAACTCTGCTAAGGAGATATGGGATGCCGCTCAAGAATCTCACTCAAAGCGAGATAATCTGGTGGTTATCTATGAACTTGTGACTCGCTCCACTAATTTGGTCCAGGGACAACGATCTGTTCGGGCGTATCACCTGGAATTGTCGTCTCTTTTGGCTGAGTAGGACCACTACATGCCACCCGACCCTCACTCAGTCGATCGTGGGTATGTTCTTCAACTCCGAGTGTTCAAATTCCTCATGGGACTGAATCCAGAGTACGAGTCTTTGCATGGGCAACTTTTTCACTGCGAGAAGGTTCCTACCTTGAAGGAAGCCCTTGTGGCCGTTCAGATGGAGGAAACTCGTCTTGGCATATTTCACTCTGAACCTGTTTCTGTGATGGCAGTTCAGCAGCTGGGAAACCCACGACCTACATCTGCTCGGGGTGTGTTGCCTCATATGCCCTCTCTTACTATGAAGCCACCTCACATGCACCCCCCGGCATCGAAAGTGGCGACCACAGGACATGGTGCACATAGTGATTCTTCTCTTGTCTACAACTATTGCAAGAAAAGAGGTCATACCAAGGAGACTTGCTACAAGTTACAGAGGAAAAATGGTCATCAAAGCCACTTGGTGACTCATATTTCGTCTCCCGGCTGGCCATCCATGACTACTCCTATGTCTCTTCCTGAGCCACCTCAACCAATTGCTGAAGCCACATCTTCACTAGGGCACCAGCTTCGACGTGATGAAATTGACCAACTCCGACAGCTTCTACAGTCAAAATTGATGGACTCTTCCTCCCTCGTTCATCAAGGTAAACCTTTTTACTCTTCCTCTATGCAATGGATAGTTGACTCAGGTGCCACAGCCCATATGACTCCTATATCCCAATGTTTCCTAATCACACCCCCTCTCCTAGCTCTCATACAGTTAGCACTGCCTCAGGAGACTTCCTTCCCGTGGCCGGTGTGGGGTCTGTCAAAATCTCCCCCCATCTCACTCTCACCCATGTTCTTCATGTTCCACGTCTCACCCTGAGTTTCCTCTCCCTCCATCACCTCGTTCAAGACCTTGGTCAAGATGTATTGTTTACCCCTAAGTCTTGCTTCTATTGTGATAAGATGTCAGGGAAGATAACGACACTTGCTGAGGAACGAGGGGGCCTTTACATCCTACACCGTTCTCTACCCGTCTCTCCTTTCACCCCTGCTCTCGGCGTGGCTCTCTCCTCTTTGGCTAGCTAAACATACTCTTTCTGCGTCGCTTGGGACATCCTTCCTTCTCTACTCTGAAATTAATGTTTCCCCGTTTGTTTCATGGACATCCTGTGGATGGGTTTGTTTGTGAACCATGTCGGCTAGCTAAACATACTCGGACAACATATCCTCTTTCTGATCCCTCTTCTCGTTCATCTTCCCCTTTCTCTCTCATTCACAGTGACATATGGGGACCTGCTCCTGTTCATAGTACGTCGGGCGCCCGATGGTTAATAATCTTCGTCGATGATTTTACCCACGTTACATGGGCCTATCTCCTCAAGCACAAATCAGACCTTTCCCAAACTATAACTTCATTCTATTCCCTTATCCAAAATCAGTTTGCTACCTCCCTCAAACGCTTCCACTCCGATAATGCCCGTGATTATGTCAATTCCACCATCTCTACCTTCTTCACATCTCACAGCATCGTTCATGAAACATCCTGTCCATACACACCCCAACAAAATGGCCGTGCCGAACGCAAGTTTGTCACATCTTTGACACCACACGCTCTCTTCTTCTTCACATGAACATGCCAAAATATCTCTGGGGGAAGCCTCTCTCACTGCAATCCATCTCATCAACCGCCTTCCCTCCCGTGTTCTTTCTCATCTTTCCCCTCTTGATGCTCTCCATCAAGCCTATCCCAAGGTTTCCTTGAAAACTAACTTCATTCCACGTGTCTTTGGTTGCATCTGCTACGTAACTAACCATCACCCTTCTCGAGACAAGCTTGATGCTAAAGCGTTTCGATGTGTCTTTGTGGGTTACTCTTCTTATCAAAATGGCTATAAATGCTATCATCCTTCTACTCACCGCTTCATTGTCAGTAAAGATGTCACATTTGATGAGTCCACTCCATTTTATCCCTCTAAATCATTGTCCACTCCTTCCTCTTCTACTTCAGTTGATGAGTCCCTCGATTTCCTAGTTCCACTTAAATCTCCATCGTTGTCTCCATCCCCTGCTTATCCTTCATCTGTTCCTCCCTCCTTGGCTCCTCCACAAAAATTTGATGGGACCACGTATCATCGCCGCCCACGCCCCACTCTAACTTTCTCCACACCACAAACTATACCACCCACTATTGCCCCCAACCCCCCTTCATCTAATGACGACCTCCCTATTGCCCTCTGGAAGGACCCTCGCTCATGCACTTCCACCTCCTTATACCCTTTGGCAAATTACCTTTCCTCCCATCGCCTCTCCCCGACTGGCCGTGCCCTTCTCACCCGACTTGATTCCATTGTCATACCTAAGACTGTGGCTGAAGCATTGGTTTCCTCTGAATGGCGACGTGCTATGGAAGAGGAGTTGGCTGCCTTGGATAAAAATCAGACATGGGATCTTGTTCCTTTACCCTCGGGGAAGCACTTAGTTGGCTGTCAGTGGGTCTATACTGTCAAGTACTAGTCTGATGGCTCCCTCGAACGGTATAAAGCCCGCCTTGTAGCTAAAGGTTATACTCAACAATTTGGTGTTGACTATCTAGACACTTTTGTCCCAGTTGCAAAAATGAATATTGTTCGTCTTCTTATTGCACTTGCAGCTCATCATGATTGGCCTCTTCAAGAGTATGACGTAAAAAATGCCTTTCTTCATGGTGATCTACATGAAGAGGTTTATATGGCCTTGCCTCCCGAGTTTTGTGGCTCCTTCGGCGCTTCCCTTGGTATGTCGTCTCAAGAAATCTCTCTTTGGCTTAAAGCAGTCTCCTCGTGCTTGGTTTGGTCGCTTTACGCACTCGATGAAATTATTTGGCTACTCCCAGTGCAATGGTGACCATACCCTTTTCTATCGTCATTCCACGTCCGGGGGAGTCACGCTACTTCTTGTGTACTTGGATGATATTATTATTACAGGGAATGATTCGCAGGCGGCGACCAAATTGGCATCTCACCTTGCCAGGGAATTTGACATTAAACATCTTGGCTTACTTCGATACTTCCTCGGAATTGAGGTGGCACATTCTGCGGCTGGTATTTTCCTTTGCCAGCAGAAATATGTCGTTGATCTTCTTCAAAAACTTGGTAAGGAGGACTCACAACCTCTTACTACTCCTGTCGAAGCGAACCATCGATTATCTCTGGCAGAGCATGAGGAGCCTGTCGATCAAGGATGGTACCAAAGATTAGTGGGTAAACTGATATATCTCACTCACACTCGCCCAGACATTGCTTATAGCGTGGGCGTGTTGAGTCAATTTATGCACTCTCCGAAGGTGTGTTATATGCATGCTGTCAACCGTGTACTTCGCTATCTAAAAGGTACTGTTGGCCTTGGTCTTCAGTTCAAACGTAAAGGTGGTCTTCAAATGGACGTCTACACAGATGCTGATTATGCTGGTTCTCACGTTGATCGTCGCTCAACAATGGGCTACTGTACTTTTCTTTGAGGCAATCTTATTACATGGCGCAGTAAGAAGCAATCTGTCGTCTCTCAATCCAGTGCTGAGGCTGAATTTCGTGCCCTGGCACAAGGTCTCTGCGAGGCATTATGGATCACTAATCTTCTTACAGAGCTGAAACTATCGTGTCCTCAACCAACTCAAATGTTCTGTGATAATAAGTCGGGTATCAGCATCGCCCATGATCCAGTGTAACACAACCGCACTAAACTTGTTGAAGTTGATCGACACTTTATAAAAGAGAAGCTGGAGTCAGGACACTTTTGTCTTTCATACGTTCTATCCGCCCATCAACGAGCTGATATTCTCACAAAAGAACTATCTGCCCCACGTTTTCGAGAATTATGCGGCAAACTGGGAATGGATAACATCCACTCACCAGTTTGAGGGGGACTGTTGAATGGCATTGTTTTTATATCCTTTTTTTCTTTCTTTTATATCATTTTTTCTCTCTTTTATATCATTTTTTCTCTTTCTTTGTATCTCCCATATATATGTATCTTCTTGCACGAAACTAAATAGAGAAGTTTTTTTTCCATTTTCATTTTCTCTATCCTCGAAGCTCCTTTCTCCCTCTTTGGAGCTTCTTCAATTCTCATTGAGATGAAATTACGTATTGATATCTTTTTTTGGATTCCTAATATCTGAGATGAATTTATGTACAAAAGCTTAACTTCTTATTTTTGGGACAGGTACGGAAATATTGGGCTGAGAAAGGTGTATCTGGATTTACAGTTTTCAAGTATCAACTGAGGCGATTGGCTGGGCAACCAGCATTGACTTCAAGCCAGGTTTTATCGATTAACTGATTTATATTTTCTTTCTCTTTGCATCACTTTCTTGTTGAAGTGTTAATGCCCTGGTATTCAGCATCAGTGCCACTTGACTGTAGGCAGTAGATTACTGCATCCATTTCATTCAATAATGTTCCAAATATGTAAATATGTTTTCGGGCATGATTTTTGTGTTTTATCTAAAATACAGAGGTGGTATTTTCGAGGGTATAAACACTGTTATTGCAATTGTATGCTTTGTACTTGTAGGACCTTGTGGTGGCCTTTAATACATTTTTCCTGTATGTTAGAGTCCTTATGAAATAACTGATTCCTGAAATCGTAGGGTTATACATACCCCCTTGTACGGTCATTAGACGGACTTTTGATGAATGATTACCCTGTGGTTTCTTGGCACGAGTAGCTGTATCCGGCTTTCGTGAGGGCAAGAACTCCCGATTCGGAGGTTCTTGAGAGTTGGTTCTCCTATCGCTCTCTCTTCTTTTCTCCTACCTCTTCCATCTCTCTTATTCTCCTCTCTATCCCTCGTCCCGTTTCTTGATTTTGTTAGATCTCCATGGGGATCGTAACATAAGTATCAGAGCCAAAGTTCTTGCAACCATTTGCAACAGACTTGGATTCATATGCCAGCATCCGGCGAAGTCTGCAAAATGTAGAGCAGTTGTTGGAATTGAAGCAAATCTAGAGTCAACCTCAACCAATCAAGAAGGAAAAGAAGATTGCAGCAATCGCTGCCGTTTCTGTCGTATCGGCAGTTCCATCCACTGCTGATCCAAGATTCGTCGTCATCAACACGTCATGTACAGAAGCTGCATCAGGCGACGCTCCAAGATTTGCCGCCGCTAACACGTCATCTGCAGAAGCTGCATCAGGCGACGCTCCAAGATTTGCCGCCGTCAACACGTCATCTGCAGAAGCCGCATCAGGCGAAGCTACAATAGCCGCTCCGAGATCTCCTGCCGCAGACACATCCTCTGGAGAAGCTGCATTAGGCGACATTCCAACAGTTGCTCCAAGATTTGCCGCCGCCAATGCATCATTTGCAGGAGTCGCATCAAGCAATGCCAAAACTGCCGTCGCCACTCCAAGAACTGGCGTCACCGACGTTTTCTCTGCCGCTGCCACAACTTCCATAGGCGCTGGTGTTTCTGATGTTTTATCTGCCGCTGCTGCATACGCTGCATCAAGCGCCACTCCCAGAGCTGCCTCTGCAGAAGCTACATCTGCCGTCACTTCAACCACCGTAGCAGTGGTGTCCGCCAATGTCTCCCTGCCTGCTACAATGGCACTAGTGATGGCCTTGGCAAAAAATCCAGCAACTGAGCAAAACACAACGGCTGGACCTGCAACCCTGGTCGTGGAGTCCACCGTGGCCGCCATAGCTAACACCTCCAAAAATGCCATTAGAGACTTTTATTTCTCCGCCTTCAACAAGATGCAACCACGCTGCTACCACTGGTCAGCCTTGTACTGCAGAGGCCAAGGCGCTGCTCATTGCTCCATCCACTCTCATTGATGCCATCACAGTGCCATTGCGCTCGCCCTCTCACCGTCGAAATCAAGTTGCCAAGCTATGGTTGCCAAGTCGCCACCGCCATCATGACAAGCTGCTGTTACCGCCATTGCCACCGACACACCAGTAACAATTACTGTCTGTCGCAAACTAAGGTTCATGAAATCCATCTGCTGGAACGGGCTGCACGATTGACCCATGAGCTAAACTTTGGGCCAAAGCAAAGAAAGACCCTCACTGGGCACTCAAAGTTGGGCCACCTCTTGAGGCCCAACAGGGGAATACCATCCACGACCCAGGGCCACAACTGACCCAACATTTTTCTGTCATGATCCAGCCGAGATGCTATAGCAGTCACTCGCCTTTGCGCCGCACGTCACTCCATCTACTTCTGAAGTCACCATCACACAGCCCTCTTCTTCCACTGTTGCCACCACTGCGATACCTGATGTCATCGACCTTCACTGATGCCATATCCATGTCCTACTCGTCCACCAAGCCGTTCATCTTTGTTGTGGCCGCCACCATGATACACTATGGCACAGCTACTGCACTACCAGGTGGCACTGTCCCTGTGGGAGTCATCACCCCCTACTGCCAGTTGCCAACCAGTTGCCATGGGTCGCCATCTTCATGCCACCAGCCAAAGCAGGCAATGCTTTCTACATCGATAGCATGGCTGCAGTGTCTCCATTGGATGCACCTCCACCGAAAACAAGGCCATCACCACCTCTGTTTTCAAGGCAGCCATCAACCCAACCTAGGATCCAGGTTGACCCATTCCTACGTCAACTGGCAGTCCAATAATGGATCCAGGGGATCCTTTTGAATAGCTTGAGGACAAGCTGTCGCCAATGGGGGAAGTATTGTTACAGTCCCTATGAAATAACTGATTCCTGAAATTGTAGGGTTATACATACCCCCTTGTACGGTCATTAGACAGAATTTTGATGAATGATTACCCTGTGGTTTCTTGGCACGAGTAGCTGTATCCGGCTTTCGTGAGGGCAAGAACTCCCGATTCGGAGGTTCTTGAGAGTTGGTTCTCCTATCGCTCTCTCTTCTTTTCTCCTACCTCTTCCATCTCTCTTATTCTCCTCTCTATCCCTCCTCCCGTTTCTTGATTTTGTTAGATCTCCATGGGGATCGTAACAGAAATGTCACAAATTCACTTTTGAATGGGGAGAGTCTAATCTTGAAAAGCGGATAGTAATTGTAAAATGATGAGAGAGTCACAAACCCCAAGGGCAAAGTAATGACACAAAAGCTATTGTGGTCACGAGAAGTCACCAGTGACTTCAGGTAAATACTTGACTTCAGGTCAGATTGGAATTCATCTCCAAATGAGTTGATGTCTACTACTAAGAGTGTCATAATGGTGGACAAAGGTGTACTAATTGTGACACAGGCCTTGCCCAGGTACAGTGTAATACAATGACTTAAGTCCACAAGGCTTGTTCTACTTAAAGTAACCAGGTCCTAAATCTGCCTCTTCAACCCTTGAGTCCACAAAGGAGTTGTGCTTGAGTCCGTAAGCACTGAAGCATTCTCTAATGAGAAAATTCAGAGGCAGGAGTCTCAGGAAAAAAAATGAAATCCTCAAACTGTCCATCAAGGTCACAATGGGGCCTTATATCAGGTACTAAAGGCAGAAGCCCGTCCATAACAGTACCCATAAAAAGACAACTTAAAACAGTGGGAATAACAATACTTACGAGACAAAACAGAAGATCAGAAACTTGACAAGCCCGATGAGAGATATTCCACAGATTTTGGATCTGTAGAATTTGTCAGAATATATTGTGTGGCTCGAGAAGATTCTAACCAGAGTGTACATAATATTAAAAACTCAGAAAATGCATCACAGGGATATTCTGCATATTCTGGCAGGTGTAGAATCTGTTGGAGGATTTTGTTCATTTCAAGATGACTTTCTGCAAATCTTGGCAGTTTCTAGAGGATTCTCCTCATTGGCCGAAATCTTTAAATGGTCTTCACAAAATGGGCTTCTGAGCGACATAAAATGATTATAAAAATGCCACTTATGAGAGAATTGTCAGAAATATCCATGAGAAGACCACTACAGATGGGACGGGGTTTCTTCAAAGCCACAACATTTGTAAGTGGGTAATAAAATTGAGAAAAAATGTCAGAAATGTTTACCTAGAAAACAGTACAGTGCAGTGCCCACATCCACTGGTCTGCCCACTGGAGATATATCCCTTAAGGAATAGATTTGGGAAGAAGCAACACAATTGGAGAGTCTCTTCAGTTCTTCCTTAGTCTACTCAGGGTTATAGTTAACTAATCAAGGAATATTGGAAATATTATAGATTAAGGTTATTCTTCTTGATCTGAACATTAAGTACACATGTTCTATGAAGTTCTGAAACAAGTCCACCATTGGACCATCACAACTTCGTACCACATGATCCTACCAAACACATGAATGTAGACCGACATTATATTAGTGAGAAATTAGATCTTGGAACTCTCTTTGTCAAAGGAGTAAAACTCCAACATTTCTCTGGCCGCTCAAAAAGCTGGGAGTGGAAAATCTCAACTCCCCAGTTTGAGAGACATGGAAGATATACGACTTGTTTGGGTGTTTTTATGTATTGACCCTGTGACCATCAGATATTAGATTAGCTTCCATCCATGATCCTATAGCCTTTTAAACATGTCAGTGAGGTTGAAAATGATATGATCCGCATCCGCACCTATGAACGTTGCCCTCGGCCCACCCAACTTGACAATGGACTGGCCCAGACCTGCCCAACAGCTAGGCCTTCTTAAAGCTTGGCCAACACAAGAGAAGATAGTGTTTGACTCATCGTAAGTGATTTTTACAATTATGGTCCTCAGCTCCCTTGTTCACGGTTCCTTTCACAGATGGCCATCCCTAAAAGCAAGGACCTCGCCTACCAGCAATTGGCATGCACCATCCGGTCGTTGCATCGGCATTACCCACTCTGTCGATCCTTCCTCTATCTCTCTCTTGTCCTCCTCGTGTCTCTACCTCTCTGAATCTGTTTGTGGTCAAGTACAAGTTGCATTATGTGAGTTCCTGAGCAGGAACAGGCAAATAACCTCAAGGCTTACAAGCCCAAGATGACACGAGAAAGAAGAAACAGAAAACTATATCTTTTTAAACCTAAACCCACGTACCCTTATATAAAGGGTACTAATATGGCCACATCATATTGGACCTTTCATAATGGACCATACAGGACATAGGGAGAAAATAGAAAAAAAATAAAAGTAAACAGCATTGGTTAACTATAGCTAACACATTAACATTCTATGGTGAGTTGAAGATGCAAGAGGTGGTATCAGAAATCATAGGATGAAAGCTCAATACATATTTTGTCCCTAACCCAAGCTTCTCAGTGCAGCTTAGTCGTGCAAGATGGGAAATGAAAAACTGATAGAGAGAACATAAGTTAAAGCATGATATTAAAATAAGAGAAATTCTTCAGATATATGTATATACATATATGGGAAACATGGTGGAAGCACACTATTTCTATTCTATCTCGATCCTACTTAGTACTTGCATTTTTTCCTTATGATATTATTACGTAATTCAGGTGCAGTTCATGAAGGCTCGGCGTAGATTGTCAATTTCTGCATTACCAGGGTAATTTAATCTTCTGTGAAAGCTACTAAGTTCCTATTCTTTAAATGATGTGAAAATTGTGGCATTAAAGCTACTGACCCCTTTATTTTCAGGTTCATCTGTGAAGACATTTCTGGAGGTCAAGAGAATTTACCAATACCTGTCACAAATATGGTGGATGATGCATGTTTTCCACCTGAAGGCAAGTACCGCAATGAATACATGTACTTCATTTATATGACTGAAATTTCAAAATCCTAGAGGTTTTTTAAGCCAAATGAAATCAACTGGGTATTACTATGTGCTATGTGAAATTGTGAAGACATCTATAGAGATCAAATGTTTTTTAGGTATCTGGAAATTTATTTAAATTTTAAGCATTTGAGTGAATTTTTAGTTACTAGAGAGCCTCTTTTATAAATTTTTTGTGTGACGCAAGGATTCTCATCAGTGAAGATTAGAAGTTTGAATTCAGAATGCATCCTGTTACTGTAAAGATTTATTAGTTCAGAAACTTGTGAGTCGCTAGAAATCTGTGCACAAGAGTTCAATATGGAAACTTAAATGCTCTTTAAGGCAATGGGGTTGAGGAACTCAATATTGGCAATAAACTATATTTTCAAATATTTACTTTGTATTGATATGTGACACAGTGTAAAGGACATGCAACTTCTCCAAGGGAGTAGAGAGGAAGAGTGATATGTACCTTGATCTAGGTTTGTATTGGGGATGGGGCATATTGTAGAGGGGTTGATGTTCCCAAGTTTGAGAGCAGAAAGAGAATGAAGAGGAGAGATTAAAGGAGGCAGGGATCGACCAGAGACGAGCCACCTGAAGACGTGGTGAAGGTTGACAATCCTGACGATGGGGATCATTGAAGAATAGAAGAGAAGTCATTGGCAGGGGGAAGGAATGTGATTGAAAATATGATGAGGCTATAGCAGGGTACGGGGATCGCTGTATGGGTGAAGGACAGGACTGAGGCAGAGGATTGAGACTGTGAGCCAAACTGCTGATCCTATCTTGATTCATGACAGCCCTCCTAAAGGAGGGCTGCAAGTATTTATTGAGAACAGAATCAAACTAACTAAAGTAACAAATGGCTAAAATGCCCCTAATACATTAAAATGCCTGAAGATACCCATGGAGTTTTAGGATCGTGTAAACCAGTGGTGACTCAGCAATCCCACTTCAGTTGTATAGGATTGTATAAATCATCAGTCCACTTCAGTGGTGACTTGGCAAGCCCTGCATAGAAAAGGGAATAAACCAGCATTAGGGAGGGCCATGTGTTGGCATAAGTAGCGATTACCGATTGAGTTCCATGAGGGGAAATTTCTTGGAGCAACGCGTCTGTATAAGAGGGGGAGGGAATAGAAAAAAAACAGTCTACCTGTGAAAGTTTGTTGGGAAGGACTTTCTCTGGGGGGGGAGGACGTGGAGGTTAGATATGACTGGTTGGCTTGGGAAGGTCTCAATAAAGATCTTCTATGGTAGGAATCGGCTGTGACAGAAATTCGGAAGATCCAAATTACATGTATTGTGACATTGCACTGGTACATGCTTAGTTCATTACCTTTCATGAAGTTCTTTATTATTCAGTTGGATCATATCAATATGCGAATGGAATACCTTGATCAAGACCTTGCTGGCAGTGAGTTTCTTGTGCAAACGGTCTCAGGGATCCAGAAATATGCATGCTTCAATCTCAGTGTATGGAGTGTGTAGAGGAGAGAGAGGATGGAGGCCAGGTTGTCTCTTGCTTGCCCATGGATTCTGCAACAGTTTGAAAGGTTTACCTATTCACCAGATTCCCTCGCTGCAGCCATCTGGTTCACCAGTAGTACCAAATCATGCTTATGTTACAAAGTGGATAATAGAGGAGATGTGACATAGATTTCCCTGGGTCGGAGAGTTACTGGATAAGTTCATCACCCAGTATAGTAAATGAGCTTCTACTTGTGCCTGATTTGGAGAAGCAATGTCTTCTGCTTCTTTGTTTGTGTTGGCCTCTATAGATCCTGCATGCAAGTCATGCTAGCTGATCGAAGGATTTCTGGAAGTTAATGCTAGCTGGTTGGAGTGTGACATCATGCTTCGAAGGTAACATATCCAGCTTGAAAACTGGACTCACATAGAGATCATTTAAAAAGTTATACTGATTCAATATCTTGATCAAGACTGGCTGCTGGTGAAAGTCTGTTCAAACGAATTATGTTGAATAGTTGGTGCAACTTTTGTGCTCATTCGAGCTCTTTTATAGCATTCATGACAGTCTGCGGGAGGCAAGTATTTCTTTTATCCAATAAACTTTCAAGGGATGCGTCGTATTTTCATTATTAAAAACAAAGGTCCTCTCTCAGATAGTCCTACGTCAAATTTATTGAAATACTGTAGAATAATATCCAACACAAGCAGCTGCAGTGTAAAACTATAGAATTGATCTTGTCTCGCAACATTCTTTACCCAACACAATAGGCTGTTTATTACTCCCTTATCATGATCAATTTATTAAAGTATTCTAGCATGAGCTATTCCTGATTATTCGTAACACTCTTGCAAATTGAAATACTACTTTTAATGCGATAAAAATAAACAGGTCTGATCCTTTATCCACTTCCCCCACTTGTAAAGCCACCCTTGTCATTTTTTTATATACATTTTTTTATTTTGATACATATCTTTTCATTGATAGTTGCACTCCCTACAGGAGATGATAATAAAGTGAAAGATTCAAATTTTGGTTGCAGGTTATTCATATATCAAAAATATGCAATTAGCAGAAGGATTGAGCCTCCCACCTAATGTTGCTGGCTGTCAATGCCAGGGAGATTGCATCAATCCTAGAGCATGTGCTTGCGCAAGGTTAAATGGCTCAGATTTTCCTTACGTGAGGAGGAATGGTGGCAGGTCGGTAATAGTTCTTTATATTATTTATGCTGATATTTATGCACATGTTTATGCTAATGGTTCATGTTAGCTCTTGGTACGTTTTTCTTTGAAGAAATTGGCTATTGATACCTTATGGTGATGCCCTCTGGTAGGCCCTTGTCGAGGTCCATGGGCAGGCCCAAAGAGGGAACCAAAATTAGAACCCATAGTTGTGCATGATCGGACCCAAAAAAGGGCCTTGATCAGGCCCTCAGATTGGGGACCTGGAACTAGCCAGAGGGGGGACTAGAAGGGGTACATATAGTGGGTTCTCCGCCTTGGTCCAAATGAACAAATATTCTAGATTCTCCTTTGACTCTATGATGAGTCATTATAATTGTGGATAGGAAGAGACTCAGAAAGAACTGATCAAGGAATCAGATCAACTGCATGGATGACCAGGGAAGTTTGACCGTGGAAAGTAGTTCTCTCAAAGAAGGTGACCTTGGCAGAGGTAATGTAAAAATGTAATGATGGATTATAGAGATGATATCTTGTCTGATGCCATATATGGGGTTTTATTTTTATATGTGGACAGTCTCCTTTGTTTCAAAGTATCAAAATTTGTTTATGGCGCATGTCAAGGTCGTTTTGGGCGAGTCAAGTCCACATAAAGCTGAAAAGCTAAATAATTCTTAGAATCAGTCCTGGATTCAATTAATTGATTTATAACGGTAACATTTTTTAGATTAATATTTTTCAGTTGGGCTGAATGACTTTTGAAATTCTTTTAGAAACAATAAATTCATGAGGTTGCTACTTCATTTTTTTGGATAATCAGAGCTTGTTTTTTCTTCTCTTCTATTTCATGAATAATATTGTTCTTGCTTTCAGGTTAATTGAAGCTAAGGATGTGGTTTTTGAATGCGGACCGAACTGTGGTTGTCTGCCCAGCTGTCCCAATCGGGTGTCTCAGCAAGGAATGAAGTATCGCCTTGAGGTGCTGTAAAAGGCATAAATTTAAGCGTACATTCTATATGATATACATGAATAACTTTGGGTCTATTGTAATAGGTTTTCAGAACGACAAACAAAGGCTGGGGAGTTAGGTCATGGGACACAATTCCTTCTGGTGCTCCTGTGTGCCAGTATGTTGGGGTACTTAAAAGAACTGAGGATGTGGATGATGTATCTGAAAACAACTTTATATTTGAGATTGATTGTCTCCAAACAATAAATGGTCTGGATGGAAGAGAGGTAATCTTTTGCCATCTTGTAGAAAGTAAAATCTTTGATGAATTTTTAGTGTCTCTGTGTAAATTTACAATACTTAAAACTCAAGTTTGTCCAGCGTCTGATTGTAATGATAATTTTTTGCAGAAACGGCCAGGAGATGTCTCATTTGTGCAGGACATGATCGAGAAGAAGCTTGAAAATCCTGAATATTGTATTGACGCTGGGTCTATGGGTAATGTTGCCAGGTTCATTAACCACAGCTGTGAGCCGAATCTCTTTGTACAGTGCATCCTCAACTGTCATCATGACATTCACCTTGCCACGATCATGCTTTTTGCGGCTGATACCATCCCTCCATTACAGGTTGGTTCTCTCTCTCTCTCTCTTATTATCAGAAATAAACAGCAAGAGATGGATCAGGGAAATTACTAATATTAAGTTTCATGGCACTCGGACTATTTCCTCTGTTTCAAATCTGGAAAACTACTGATTATTAGCTTCTGATTCGAACCTTGATCTAGGCTCGCATCAGGAGTGGAGGATGAGACGAGATAGAATTTCCCGAGGTAGAGAGAAGAAACGGGAAGGGTAGGAGGAGGCCGAGCAGGGGAGGTAGGGATCGGCCGGGAACGAGCCGCCTGAAGACGCGGTGAGGCAGAGACGATTGCAAGGACGGGGATCGTAGAGAGAGAGACGGAGAGTGGATATAGAGGAGACGAGAGGGGAGGGAAAACACCAAAGATCACTTAAGAACCAAACTTCCAGTCTGCCCTCCCTCTAGGCTGTGCTATTTAAAGAAACATAAAGCCAAACATGACGAGAATGCCCCCGACGTGGCCCGGGGAACCCTATCAGCTTCATGGGTCATAAGCTATTCTGTCATGTGGACACAATCAACATGACCAAGGATTAGTCTAATTGCCAGGGAAAACTCTCTCTGTCTCTCCCTTTAATTCTCTCTCTCCTCCCCTCTTTATCTCTCTCTCTCTCTATCTCTCCCTGTAATTATCTCTCTCTTTCCCTCTTTATTCCTTTCTCTTTCTTTCTTTCTCTCTCTCTCCCACGTTATCTCTCTCTCTCTCTCTATCTCACCCTTTAATTATCTCTCTCCTTCCCTCTTTATCTCTCTCTCTCTCCTATCTCTCCCTGTAGTTATCTCTCTCTTTCCCTCTTTATTCCTTTCTCTTTCTTCCTTTCTTTCTCTCTCTCTCTCCCACATTATCTCTCTCTCTCTCTCTCTCCCTATCTCTCCCTGTAGTTATCTCTCTTTTTCCCTCTTTATTCCTTTCTCTTTCTTTCTTTCTTTCTCTCTCTCTCCCACATCATCTATCTCTCTCTCTCTCTCCCTATCTCTCCCTGTAGTTATCTCTCTTTTTCCCTCTTTATTCCTTTCTCTTTCTTTCTTTCTTTCTCTCTCTCTCCCACATTATCTCTCTCTCTCTCTATCTCCCTCTTTAATTATCTCTTTTATGTTTTTTTTGAATTCAAAATTACTTTGAACTGCTGATGATTTTCTTCTTTCTTGCAGGAGCTGACCTATGACTATGGCTATGCACTCAACAGTGTTGTGGGGTCTGATGGGGAGATTAAGCAGATGACATGCTCCTGCGGGGCGGGCAATTGCAGGGGCCGCCTGTTCTGACTTACTAGTATGCCAGCTTTCTAGGAAGCCATTGGTTAAGATTATCTGCCCCCCTCAACCGTATTATGATTTTTCTTCCAATTTTATGGGTTGACCTAACTATTATTCAAAATTTTTGAAATTTGTGTCAGCAATCAACGATTGTTTCTCTAATTACATGAGCGGTGAGCTTAAGTTCTTTTCCAATTTTTTTATCAGGAAAGTTATTCTTAAAGTTGTATCTTCAAGGAAGCAAAGAAAAGGGCTGGTTGGCAGATGGCTTCACTCCATTCTGCACAAAAGAAGATGACTTCCACCCCAAAGTCTTACTGATATTAAGGTTTAGGGAAATGGATTGTCCCCGCACATGATGCTAGGGATTGACGTGCATCAACATCAGGCCAAATCTCAATGTTAACCGATGCTATTACCATTAAATTAACAGCTAATGTAAAATGTTGAAAATGTGCAATATCCGGTAGCAAGAGAATTTACATGATGCTAGGGATTGACGTGCATCAACATCAGGCCAAATCTCAATGTTAACCAATGCTATTACCATTAAATTAACAGCTAATGTAAAATGTTGAAAATGTGCAATATCCGGTAGCAAGAGAATTTACTTGGTCGCCTTCAGACAATATCTACTTGTTTTCTTGTCTTTCAACGGAATTGCTATTCTCATTCAGCTTTACTGACTTGGGACTTCCTCCTTCACAAGTCAGTTCTTGGCCTTCAATTGACCCTACATCAACTTCCTCTTCATTAGGAGCTTCTGCAAATGGTGGCACAGACAAACATAGATTCACCCTCTGCTTCAGTCTGGATTCTCTATTCAGGTATACTGATAGATGTTGCAAAAAATGTTTTGACTCATTAAACTTAACATCAAGCGGGACAAATATTTACTTGGACGGAGGATGTTAACAAATACACACTTATAGCCTTTGGACTAAGTTTGTTAGAGGGATTATGGATGTGAACATCCAAAGGGGGAAACAGTGCATCCAAAGATTCTAGGTTTCAACCCTGTTCTCATTCTGACAGAAGGAAAGAACTGGGTCATAAGGTCTAGGTGGGCTCTTATAGTTTAAGCCTTTTGACAGCAGTCGATCGATAGGGTGCTCACCTGTTTGCAAGGCTTCTCCCTAGAGGAACTTGCGTACATCCTGGTGAATAAGGCTCAGGTCATCACAACAAAATGCATGATCTTTCTTTGCACCACACCATTATGCTGTGGTATATTGAGACATGACGACTCATGGATAATTCCTTGAATTTGAAAGTACGACCTTGGTGACTCATTGAAGTAGTGTCTATCACTATCAGTTCTGAACTTCTTCTTCTTTACACCATACTGCACCTGCACCTGTATAATAAAGTGTTTGATGATATCAGTTCATTGACGTGTGTTTTAGGATTATCCATGTCAATCGAGCACAGTCGTCAACAATTATGAGATGCCACCAAGCCCCATGCAATCATGGGTTGGAAAATGGTGCTCATGCATCTCTGTGCATCAGTTTAAAAGGATTATGACTTCTATTATTCTTCCTTTCTAAATGAGAATCTTCTATGGTTGGGAAACTGACAAGTGTCAAAAGCAAGCCTGGACAAGTCTACATTATAAGAAAAATAGGGAACATTTGCCCTGAAAGTTCAAAATATGTATGTCCCAAAAAAAGTGAAACATATTAACTTGTTCTAACTATAGGTAGATTGTCTTCTTCCATAGGATGTCCTCCATTAACCATCTGCACAACAGCTGCACTGTCTTCCATGCAAAGCAAGTTGTTCTTCTCTTTAATTTGTCCAGTCCTTTGGTTGAGCTTCTTGTCATATACAAAACAACCAGTAGAATCAAGAGTTCAAAAAATCTTTAACCAATCTCTACCGGGAAATTAACTGTACTTTAAGCATAGGAACATGCAAGGCATGTTTTAAAGTCCTAAATTTTCATTTGACAGTTACAATACCTCCACTTGGTAGTATTCCTCCACTGCAGTTAGCACATAACTGTTCTCCACATAGGTAAAATCCTCAGCAAATTTGTGAAGAAGGGTGACATGTGTTACATTGTCCCAGAATCAATAATCCAGCTTGTAGTATGATACAAATTACAGACGCCAAAGGAAATATAATACTCAAGAATGCATGTCAGTAATGTATTTGCCATTTAAGATGAGACTCCAAGTTCTTGAGCTCATCTTTGAGTGCATAGATATCATATGACGTCGGATGAGAGACATCATCTTCCTATTACCCGAAGTCCCTCTGTAATTGTGATTTGAGCCTTCACCGCATGAGCTTGAGACTAACTGGGCGGACTGCCATGGAGATCCCAACAGGTCTCTCTCTTGTGCCCTTTACTCTTTCAATGTGTGCAATAATGGGCTCCCTATCTTGCCACACATGCTTCTCCTTTTTATTTCTGGACATTTACTTCATGTATTTTTTTGGAAGGAGGCTTAGTAGTACCACTAATGGTACTATCAATGGTCATGACTGTGAGTCTAGAACCAATCTCACCAGCAGAAATATTAGATGGATGATGTATGTGATATTCTTATACAATGACAAGCTGTATAGCATGCTCCAGGCTTAGAATTTTCTCCCTATTGAAAATCTCGTGTAGAAAATGTATGTATTAACTCCCATAAGGACCTCATGGAATCAATCTTTCATAGCTTGAAGCTCACCCACATAGTTTTGTGTACCTTATCCTAGATCTGTTATGCAGTGTGAAGCGTCAGGTACTTAGGAATTAGGTTCCCTTCCACTATGCATAGTGTGGGTTAGTTGGCTTAATCTCTTCACTCAAATGATCTGTCAGTTTCTGTCCTTCCAAATTCATTTCAATGAATTTACTCCTACGCAGTACATTGAGTCTGACATATTTCATATCTGAGGTATACCATGGTTAATCCCAATCGATACCTTGTGTTTCTGCTGAATAAGCTGGAGATCATTTGAATCTGCCTTCTCTAGTGCCATTGATGGTGATATCCAGTCCGTATTTGCCCTGACATGATCAATACTGAATATACTTTCTCCCTCCTCAGCATGAATGTCTCCTGTGAAGAGAACCTATCTCTAACGACTAGCTCCCGGCAATAATGGATGACAATAAATGCTATTGCAGCTTCAGTGTGACAAGTTATACACATCGGATTCACTCTCCTTGTGCCAGAGAAATTGGTGTAGAGTTGGTTGTGCAGCTACACTTGATCGCTTTTTGGAAATTGTAACACACCTGGATGACTCATGACCTTGACACAATTAAAAGTAGCGGCAAACTGCTTTACTGAGACACTTGCCCTCTGCTGATAATGTGCTAAGTTGCCATGTTGGGTTAGGTCAAGTGGATTCAGCCCTTTTGAGTAGAATTCTTCTCCTTTGGGAAACCCTAGGAGACCCTCCAATTTCAAGCAATTAACTACAATTCACTAAGAAACCTTGGTTTAAATTCTAGGTCGAGGTACACATGCATTGAGCAAATATTTAGGGCATTTATCCATAAAAGGGAATAAAGAAACGACAAACACATGAAATATAGCAAGGATGGGAAATAGAAACACATACATATATCCTAGCTGACATTTTGATGTAACACGACGTGCTGGGATCGAGCGGCTCGTGTTTACACCACAAGGAGTGGAGGGCAGACCAGCGGTGCGGCAGCACGGGGCGGACGCTTCGGCAACAGTGACTGGGTGGGCCAGGCTACGTTCTGCTTCTGGGCGACAAAGACAGACGTCGGCGGTGCGGAGCAGCGGCTGTATATCCTACTGCGGCATGTACTTTCGCGGCGGTAAACTAGCGGCGGCATGTAACAACTCCCTTGTAACGACTCTAGGAGACTGTAGTGACGGGCATAGGACAGCGTAACGGCGCAGTGGCATAGGGCGGCTGCATCTAGATACTATCGGCCTTCAGCGACGATAATGTCCGACGTCACTTTGATGACGACGAAGGCTGTAAACTAACTACTAACTGACGGAGGTAGGCATCGATGACGAACGGCAGCGGTTCATCGCGCGGCGGCATGTACTTCGTGGCAATGAACCGGCGGCGGCGGGTCATCCGGCGAGTGCTCTCCTCAAATACTCTAAAGAATGCTAGGCGCGCACCTAGCGCGTGTAGAAATGGTGGCGCTAGTAGGCGTGGATACGGGCTCGCAAGCAAGCATGATATTGAGGACGGCGGCAGTGCCGTCAATCCAGGCGGCTTAGGGCAGCCGAAGATGGCCGAGGTGGCCGAGCCAAGGACGGCCCCGGCGGCCAAGGACGACCAGGGGTGGCTGTATGTGGCCGGATGAGGCCGGAGGCGTCCATAGACGGTTGGCAGTGGCTGACGCAACCGGAGGTGGTGGTCACGGTTGGGTGACCCGTGACGGTCGGGAGGCGGCCGGAAGTGGGGGCCAGATCGGGCCGAGGCTGACCGGAGGCAGTCGGAGCCCGCCGGAGGTCGGAGGGACTGGAGGCTGTCGGAGGGCCGGAGGTGGCCTGGTCATTTGGAGGCGGCTGGAGAAAGCTGATGAGGCCGGTAGATGGCGACGGACAGGGCCGAGGCGGACGGAGGCTGCCGGGGCGGCTAGGAAACCGATGGCGGCCGTGGGCGGTCGGGCGGTCGAGGGCGGTAGGCCAGCTGTATTGGCCGTGATGGCTGTGGAGGCCGTGACTGGCCGACGTGGCCAAGCTGGTCAGGCGGCAGAGGGACGGCCAGAACTGGCTGTAGGCCAGTCGGAGGCGACAAAGGCGTCCGCGGTGACCCGACGCGGGCGAGCTGGCCCCTGGCGGCAGGTAGAGGGCCAGGAGGGCCGGAGATGTTGACGAGGGCATCCGAAGGCGACCTCAGGCAGCCAGAACGCGGCCGGAGGGAGGCCATAAGCGGCCAAGACTGGTCAGATATGGCCAACACAGCAAGGGTTTGCCCATGAGGGTGTCCGAGGGGCCTCATAGCAGCCGCCGCGGCCGGAGGCGGCCGAAGGTATTCTGAGGTGGCCGAGGGTCAGTGGCGACCGGAAGGCAAGCGGAGAGGGGGGCCGGAAGCGAACAAAGCTGCCAGAATCGTCAAGGAGGACAACCGAGGGGGTCCCATAGCCACCGAGGCGGCGGAGATGGCAGCACCCGCGACGGCGGTGTTGGTGGTCTGGTGAAGTTGACGGGGAAGAAACCCTAGCGAACCTTCTTGAGGGCATTTCCGTATATCTCTCAAACTTCTCAAAAAAACTAAAAAAAATACTTTTAAAACGCCTAAAAATTCAAAAGGACTACCTTTTCAAATCATTTTCACTTGGCTGACTTCTCTTACAAGGGGCACCCTCCCCCTCTAATAGGGGAAATTAAGGGCCCCAATCTAGGGAAAAAGAAAAAAAAGGTACATACACGCCATGCGTGCAACAACAGACAAACAGAAAAAAAACAGAAAGATATGTCCTTAAGGCTGGATGGTCCCCATCACACTCTAGCATTAAGGATGTAATCAAGATGGAACAGGATGCCATGTTTGGTGAATTTAATGGTGGCGTATACAAATCCGGGTGTTGTTGGAGAGAGTTTATGTGTGTGAGGGAGAGAATAAATGAAGGCTAGACAGAGAGATAAACAAATAACAAACGAAATTGGTGTTTCTAGATTTAATTGATGACATTGTAAAGTTCTGGATCCTGGCTATATGTTTCAGAATGACAAACTGTCCAGGAAGACGATAAAAGGTGAAAAGTTAGATTGAACGAGCTTACCTCATTGTATCACTACTTAACACCTATGATGGTGTCCTTTTTTTGTCACCAGACAAATATATCTGGCACATTGCTGTCGCAATCTGACATGCTCTAAATAGGATGGATAAAACAAATGATGTATTAAGGCTGCCACAATCACACAATTAAAATATATGATATAAAGACAAGGAGTGATTAAATGGAGACCCTATCTTCTTATGGTTTCCTAAATTGAAGTAATCTATAACGGATTGTCATGATTGCATAATTTCCTGCCCAGATCCACACCCTTCCATCAACTGTCAAATCCAAATTAGAAGCATCTCCATATCAGTGGAGCCTCTTCTTGACCCTTGGACCTTGCCTACTTCTGTTTGGGTTTTCCTCCATGGCCTTGCACATGCAGGAGTTATATCTCTCCTCTATTTATCATAAAAAGTATTTAATTACCTAAATCAATTTCAGTAAAAATTGAATAATAATGTACTAAATAGTCCACTTTGAGTCAAGAATTTAAATCATATTTGTCTTAACTATCAATGAACACAATAATTTTTACTTAGTAAATAATTCTTGATTTTCAAGTTGTAACCATAAAGAAAATGGATAAAACTCGAGTATGAAGAAAAAACATAAAAAATCAACCATAAAAAAAATACAAAATTATTACTGTTAATTCGATAGTATCACCTGAGCCAACAATCTGTGGTGATACCATGTATACTAATGCATTTTCATGATATTCAATATGGTTTAGTGCATTGAATTTATATAAATGATACAGTTGTCCTTTAATACCTTAATTTTTCATAAAATATAGAAATTAAATTGTGTATTACTTAGTGATCTGGAGGTAGGTTAAATAAGCAACATATGACTTAGAAGGAATTTCTAGAAATTTCTAAAATCTAATTGATGTTTCTCCTATACTTCAATATTTTTAGGATCTTTGAATGCAGTATGAAAAGACATAAGAAAGAAAATAAAGGAAACAATGAGAAGGCATAGTGAGATGCCCGCATGAGGTCACTTGACCATCCAAGATAACCACCAGACTGAGAGTGGGTAAAATAATGAAAACGGGACCAGCATAAATGGAACCATGCACTTGATAGAAAAAATGGGCCCACATCTAAGTCTGTGTAGGAACACATTCATGTTATTTGGTGCAACAAATGAGTATAATTAACAATATATAGCTTCAATATTTTTCCTATACTTCAATATTGTAGGATCTTGGAATGCAGTATCAAAAGACACAAGAAAGAAAGAAAACGAAACAATGAGAAGGCATAGTGAGATGCCCGCGTGAGGTCACTTGACCATCCAAGATAACCACCAGAATGAGTGTCTAAAATAGTGAAAATGGGACCAGCATAAGTAATCCCATGCACATGATGGAAAAAATGGGCACACATCTAAATCTGTGTAGGAACACATTCATGTTATTTGGTGAAACAAATGAGTATAATTAACAATGTATAGATTTACTTATTTTATATGTATAATTATAATCTTCTGAAATGGGACTAAGTCCCACTATCTTAGCATGCAATGTGGACTGTGCCTGGCAAATCAAGAAAGACTGAGCCAAGTGGGCCAAAAGGAAATCAATTAAAATCTGCACATTATGTATATTTTTATAACCCTTCTTGATATCTTTTAGACAAAATAATTTGTACTTAAATATGTGTGAACATTTTCAGGATTTAAATGAGACAATTTCCAATGAGCAAAAGATTTTCTAGGAGCTAATTTATTGGGTAAATGGGCTTAAGTGGGTCAAATGTTATTTTGGGCTTTCAAAGGAGAAATACAAGGAGTTTGGGCCATTACTTGAACTGCCCATTTAGCCCTTAGATATTTCGTAAAAGAGGATAAATGAAATTAAGAGGGAGAATCTTTGAAATCAATGAGAAAAGGCAAAATACCATGGAAATATAAGTTCTTAGTTATCAAGCAACAATGACGTGGAAAGAGAATATTTTAGTAATCAAGTAAAAATTGCATGAAAATACAGAGGGTTATTTTAGTTACAATTGGTATCTATATTTATTTCTGTTTTAACCTCATTCTATATGTGTTCTAGTAAATGTTGGCCGTTGGGATTTTTCTAAAGTTTTCATTCAATCTTTTTCTTGGTTCCATTTAAGGATCCATTCAGATATTCATTAATGTTATAGGAACTTAGATCAATATTTCCCTTTTCTTTTTCATCCATTTCCCCATTCATTCCCATCCTTTCCTCCACCATTTCTTTACTTTCTCAATCTTATCTTTTTCCAGACCTCTTTCTATCTATAAACCTTAATCAATATCTCTAGTTTATTACCCAGCCGAAAGACAAGTGCACATGAATCAATAGGCAAAGATTTTGCATTTTCTTGGATTTTAATGACATGGCTTCAAGTCATGTTTAAAACACAAAAAATGAGGCAATCATGGGTGTAATTCAGGAAAATCAAAGGGACGTGTCCACAGTTTAATGAAGTATCCTTTGAGTGCATAAAAAATGAGGAATCTTTAAGAAATCTGATGTTTGTATGCCACACTGACAGGCCAAGATAAAGAGAGAAATAAAGGGCCTAGATTGCTCCACTCTTAAATGATGAATGTTTGATGATCCAAAAGGAATTTGAGGCTGCAAATTTATGGAAAGCTTCCTCTTTCTTCCCTCTATTCGTCCGCCATCTCATATCTATAAATAGACCCCCCCTCCTTGTAAAATAGATACCCTTGGAATATTTTACTGATTGCAATTAATGGAGTGTTTGCTCATTTAAAATCACGTTTGTGTTAGGACTAGTGTGCTAATTGTTTGGTCGGACCTATGGTTGGGTGCATGAATTTTTTTTCCACATATTGGAGATAGAAGAATCTAAATATCAGTTAAATATTCATCTCTAAACAAATCATATATAGTGTATCTTATGGGAAACATTTCCATCCTTGACTTGCTTCTAATGAGAGCTTCTTCAAGCTGTTTAATTGCCCGACCACAAGAAGTATGAATGTGATTAGAAGACTATTGGATCTCCTCTCCATCTAAAACTCTTGTTGATATCCTAACCACCAAGAATAATTTGGGAATGAGGGGAGAAAACAGAGAAAGAAGAAAGGGGTAACAGATTTGGCTGGCATGGACACCTAAAATAGGTGCCCCTTATAATTTTTTACAAAAATCCTGATTAATAAATTATATCTTCTAATGTTTTTAAATCATTTGTGTGTGACTCTCTGGGACTCAATCTGGTTAATAAATTTGAAGTTCCAATAATATTTATTGATTAATCTTATAAATGAAATTTATCAACATATAGATAAAATTAATCATGCAAAGGTTTAACCCAATCAACGGTTAAGAGTGGTCTTTAAACTCTCTTGGAACCTTGTGTATCATCAGTTAGCACATTTGTATAATCTTTTGACTGCGCAAGACTCACAAACAACTTAGGGCACAGTTAATGGTCGAACCCGTATTAATCATTAAATTAGTACTAATGCATAACATTGATAATTGGAGAGAACCTTCTCCAATATCCTCACTACTTTGTATATGGACTTATCTACATTATCTTCCTTGAGTCAATATCCTTCCACACTAGGGTGGATGATCCCGAATTCACCACTCAATCACCTTCATGCACTCCTTGTTAATCCACTCTGACTTATTTGAATCCCATGGTCAATACATCGTCATCCATCAGTGAGATAATTTTGGTGTATCAAGTCAGCGGATCACTTACAAAACTATGATATGAATCAACCTGATTGGTGTTTGTGTATAATATCATTCAGGGATCCAGACGGATCAATTTAATGAACTCTTTCTCTAAAGAAAATGCACCATCTTCATAGTGTCTCCACAAAAATGACCATATGATCAGATATAGTTATCATGGAAGTAGGATTAGATATTACTACTCTGTATAGATAATTAAATGTCTAATACAAATACCAATCCAATAATAATATTTAGAATACATGTTTAAATAATATTTTTCACTATTTTATGATTTAATAATAATTGAGTAGATAAGTGATTGTATTCATGGACTTGATTATAAACATCACATAGGAACAATAATGAATAAATGTCTCTTTTAATGAAGTAAAATAAAATATTGTGGTGTGATTCAATTGAGGGATACATAATTCTAACAAAATTTCCCACTTGGGCTAAAGAAAATCAACCTCACTAAACAATCCCATTGTTTCACAGTGATGATAAAAAACATCGTGAGCTAAGGGCTTCATTAGTGGGTCTGTTATATTGTCGCTTAATGGAACGTTTTCCATCACAATATATCCTCAAGCAGTGATATCCATAATCAAATTAAATCACCTCAGAATGGGCTTAGAATTTTGATGAGACTGCGGCTGTTTCACTTGTACTATTGCACCATTGTTCTCATAAAATGATGGAAACTCTTTGTGATTCAAAGAACAACGTGAAGCTGTGTGATGAATTTTTGAAGTAGACTGCATCCTTGCACGCTTCAATTTCTGCAATATATCCAACTTCTTGGATCAATGCCATGGTAGTGCTCTACTTGAAACTCTTCCAATATATCACAGTTCTGTTTAGTGTGAATAGGAATCCAAATGCCCATTTACTATTGTGTGGATCTGACTACAAACTTGAGTCGGTATTGCGCAGGAGTATCACCTCCTCTCATGCATAAGACAATAAATACTTAGTCCTTCTCAAGTACTTAAGTATACCTTTCACCTATACCTAGTCTTCCTCTCCTGTGTTTGCCTCAAATCTGCTTGTAACTATCACATCAAATGTGACATCAAGCCTGGTACATATCATTGCCAGCATGTGTGATTTCATAGCTAATGAACCATAAATTAGGGTTAAAAATGATGTTTAACTCTTCTGTTTTATAAAAAAATATTTATAATTTTCATTACGAGCATAGAGAGTATAAGGATCAAATCGACATAGAGCAAGTATTGAATAAGTCAATATTATACTTAATATCTATTTTTTAGATTTTTTTCATTTTTTATGAATGAAATCTAATTTAATGAAATCAAACTAATGAAAAATAATTAAAAGTAATTCTTTCAAGACCAAAAATTATTAATCCTATTTATTATAATTTATTCAAAATTTATGAGTTGGTAGTGATGGTCATGAGTGGAGTGAAATGGATTAAAGATATGTCATTACTGATTATTACATAGATGATTGAGGATATGTTTTGATGTGTAGCAGAGTAAATGCAAGTGATGATGATTTAACCATTTCCTGTGCGAGGGAGATGGAGGTAAATATGTGACGACAAGCAGTAGAGTTGTAGGTGCATGCATTATGGTGGAAACCTAGGCCATATGTGACAAGAACCAAGGAAAAAGGGATAGAGATATATGTGGGTTGTCAAGTCAATCACACATTCCATATCTCATTCCATGTTCATTAAGAGAATATATTCATTATGGTGGATGTGTTATGCTTATAATAATGCCCATGAATACGTGATCAAACTTAGTGAATTATGATGAGATCAACATACATAGATCGATGGTATTTAAACATGTGTTCCAAATATTCCTATTTGAAAGATACTTGAGATGGACATTAAAGTATCTTGGATAAAATTTCAGAATCTAGTCATTAGTTTGGAGATACTAAGAATAGATATTGGGTACTCTTTAGTGGAAAGAGTTCACTGAATTTATCCATAAGAATCCCTAAATGGTATGATGATATGATTTCGCGACGAGTATATGAACGCAAATGCAGGCGCAAGTACAGAGGAGAAGCCCAGACCGCTAACGAAGGAGTTGAAGAGTCTGCCAACTAGCGGGTTAAGGCAGACAGTGCTTAATCGTTACTCTACCCTCTCTCCTCCCTTGCCTCTGGCCCTCTCCCTCCTCTCCCTCCTCTGGTCATTCTCACCCTCCTCTCCAAACAGCCAATCAGTTTGATTCAAGTCACAGTAGTGTAAGTGGTTCTTAAACCTTACACACCAAAGACGTCTTGTGGATAGACAATTGTACTTGACTATGACCTACAAGTCTCTAATCATAGGATTCTAAATAGTCTTAGTTAGGGTGCACCAAAAAGTTTACAAAGACAATCGAGTGGTCAAGATGGGAGCACCCACCCTTGATATAAGAGGAAATAAGTTAGGGAAGATGATGCGATGTAGTCCTTAGCAAAGGTAGTGAAGTATCTGAGAAGAGTTCTCCAATGATTTTGAACACATTAGTGCTAACTGGGATGACCTATTCAGTTTGACAATTGACCACACCCGAAGTCATCCTAGGAGTATCGAGTGGATGAGGGACTATACGTACACAATAACTAATGACGAACAGGTTCCATGAGTGAGTCAATACATACTCCTTAGCATCTATAGAGATGAAGGAGTAGCTTGTTACCCACAGGTTCGAGACTCAACCTATTGATTGGGTTAAATCGATCTAATATTGATTAATCTCGATGATGATATAGTTAATTAATTTGGAATGCCAATAAAATTTATTGGGCCACCAGAGCCATTAACTACTAATACATGAACATTGATGGTCACATGCAAATGGTCATTTGGATGTCGAAAGACATAAAAATTGGGGGAGTTTCTATAAAAAAATACCCACTTAGGATGTACAAAATTCTCCCTTCTCCCCATATCTCTTCTCCATTCTTAATGTGACTAGGATGGAGTAATGATGATGAAAGAGGTTGAATGGAGGCCACGAAGGTGAAGGACAAGATTCACCAATAGTCGAGTGATACGTCTAGATGCTGCACATATAAGCAGCTTGACTCGCCATGCTCGAGAATGCAAGAAATTATGGATGCTATCTATGCACATGTGATTTGTTTCAATATTTTATAAATTCCATAGCAATTCTATTAGTAGTCTTCCACTGCACAGAATCCTTATGATTATCCAGATCAAGGCCTCTAGAACCCAACAAAAAAGACTAATGTATTAGTTGGAAAAAGACAAAGATCATATTAAGCTTTTTGTCATGTGCCCAATAGGGCAAGTAGTGTTTTTTCTTTGTGTGTCTTGATCTGAATTCAGCCCTTCCATACTTTTGTCTTTGAGTACAAGAATGAACCTAAAGGAGATTTTGAATGAGAAAATCACTACACTAAAGGTAATTAGGAATATAATCTAAGGGCATCTTTTAAAAAAGATCCTGGGTACTATTTAGATATATGATATAATGGATTCATAAAAGATAGAAAGATTGAGCTACCCTCAAATGTGCAGCCTAAATATTCTTCTAGATCATTAGATATCATTGCTTGAATTTTGAGCAAGCTAAGCCGACTGATTTTCGCTCTCCTTTGATTTGTGTGGTGAATTGACAGCATGGCACACATTCCTTTGAGCATAAAAAGCTAACAAATCATTGAAAATATTTAAATCAAAGTAAATTTTTTATGAATTATCAAATTAATTTAATTATGAATTTAATGTTATAAACTCGATAAAATAACAGAAAATCTAGAAATATCAGAAATCATTCTACAAGTAAAATATGAGTCTTTTGCCATCATATTTGTTTCTTCAAGAGCTTTAGGTGAGTGATCCTTAGAGATACTTGAAGTCCTTGTCTCATCAGTATGAGAGTTCTCTTGAGGTTATCCATGCAGAAGATTTTGATAATGGTGCCTTTGTACATGGATTGAGATAATTATAGCAACCTTCTTGATCTATCTATATATAAATATCCCAAATCCTTCATGAATAAGTTCTTGGGAAGCCATATCATTCCAAATGAGTATTATGTCATCCCATATAAAATCATGAAAGTGACTGCACTCCCACTAGTCTTCTTGTTCATCTTCATTCTTGATGAAGTCATAAGATCTAATAGCCTCATCAAATCTAAGATTCAATCTTCTCTAAGCTTGCTTTAGTACAAAAATGGATATTTTCTACTTACCTTATCTAGAAATGCCTTCAATGCATAATCCTCAGGTTGTATCATATACACCTCTTCCACAAAGTTTCCATTAACGACAATAGTCTTGACATCCATTTTCAATATCTCATAATAATTGTGTGCAGCTATGGTGAGAATGATTATGATTGTCTCAATCATGGAAACTGGTGAGGATGTTTCATCATAGTGAACTCTTTTCTTTTGACAATAACCTTTAGCAACACATATTGCCTTGTATCTATCAGCCTGTCCTTTTGCACCAATCTTTTTCGTAAAGGTTCACACACACCCAATAGAAACTATATGTTTGGCTGGGTCAACCAGGTACCATACTTAGTTTTGGTGCATGGACTGAATTTCAGAATCCATCACTTCTCGTCATTTTGCCTCCTGGATCTGATCAGGAGCTTTGATAATTTTTATAAATTTTTCTCTCCATCATTCCTAATCATGAAAAAATTGAAAAAATCAAATTTCTAATTATAATATGAAGAAAAATAAAAATGACATTCATGATCAAAATTCAAGAAATAATAATTTAAAGAATTTAAAATTATTTATAGAATATTAATGAACCTTAACAGAATTTTACTCTTAATTTTCTTAATTCAATAAATGTATAAATATATTTTATAATTTGTCAACCTCAAATTATTTAGAGAATATTTTTTCATAATTTATTTCATACTTTAAAATAGTTTATAGAATATTATTAAACCTAAACCTAGTTTTATTCTTAAGTTTTTAAATCAATAAATCCATAAATATATTTCATAATTTATTTACCAGAAATAAATTTATTTTGATTTATGTAACTCAACAGAAATTATTATATTTTTCTACAATCTGTTTTCCCCATAAATAATTTATTTATAATTAGTTAATTTAATAAATTACATTAACAAATTTAAATATATTGTATCTATATATACTTTAAAAAAATAGGGGTGATTTTCTGGTAATGCCATCCTTGTGTTTACAAGAGCAGAGTCTCATTTTGAATCCCGACTCCTGTATCCTAAAAGAATTAATTATCTTTACGGATACAATATGATCCAACATTAAATGTCATTCTGTGTGCACTCACTAGAAAGGGCGCAAAATTGGGGTGTTAAACATGAATTCACATGTCAATAAAAAATAAGACAGTGTCGCATTAATGATTCAAGAGTAATATAGTAGTGAGTCAAGGTCAAATCCATGGAGAAATAAGTGTTTTGAATAAAATCTACTTGTACGAGCAACACTTTCAGAGAATTGAATGACGAATTGGGTTGAGAAGTGTGAGTTGACGCTGGAAACACAAAGAGAGACTTTATATCTATCCAACGGATCTGAAATTACATATTTTGGATCTGGATCAGATGATAACTTGTGAAATCACAAATTTGGATTTGAATTTGGGGAAATCTTGATTGATTAAACCAAATTATACTATAAAATATTAAAATAAACCTAATTAACCTGGTCGTGCAATTTAGAAAGAAACAACTAACCTGGATGTGTGATTCGGCGGATTCAAGCGGGCTAGAATCAGTGTTATCCTCCTCGGAAAGCTCCTGGTTCAAGACATGTCTCTTGGTCGAGCCCCTTGCTGCTGACATCTTCCCGTGCCTCTCTAGATCCACTAAAGGAATGACTGAGAGATAGTCGGCGATATCTCCTCTCTCAAGAAATCCCAAAATCTCGAAGAATATTTTTTTCAAAGTAAATAAATTGATTTATTTATGTTGTTGGGTCCCTTGTTAAGGGTGATCGTGGTCTCTCATGGCTGTCCACTCGTGCCTAAGTGAGGGAGATCAACTAGGATGAGGCCATCGCCCAAGACAAAAAGGGGCATTCGAAGAAAGTGAGGAGAGAGTAAAAAAATTGGAGGAGAGAGATTAGGGTTTGGAGGAGACAAAGGCGATTGCATGTGCTGTTGTTGCCCGCGACTGGCATTACCATCATTGTGGCATCACCGCCTCCATTGTTACAATTGTTGCCTCTGCCATTGCAGCAGTCGCTGCGCAGTCGTAGCCTCCACTAATGGCGCTTGCTGCTCCACTCACGGCTACTTAAAAATTTATTATAATACCATTTAGAGATTTATACGGATCAATTCAATTAACTCTTTTCACTTAAGAGCACCCACTGTCTATCCTTAGTGCCTCCATATAAATTGCTACGAGAATGACCATACTCATCATATGAGTGAGTCTAGATAGTGTTATTCTATCCGAATACCTCGGTGTTATTCTTGCGTATCCATCAAATAGAAATATTTTGAACACATGCTTAAAGACTTGTGATCTCTGTATTACGATCTCATCATAATTCACTAATTCAGATCATGTTTTCATGGACTTCATTATAAGCATCACACATGCACTATAATAAATATGTTCTATTAGTGAACATGGAACGAGATATGGAAAGTGTGATTGGCTTGTCAGAGACATATATTTCCATTAGGAGCCCCATAAAGTGTGATTGGCTTGTCAAATTATAAACAGATTTGGTTCTAAATAAGTGAAACTGTAAAAGTCAAATAATAAAATATTTTATGTTCAACATTCCCCCTATAGTGTTAGTAATGTTAGTCAGTATTATGAGATAATTTAGTCCCAAGATCTATGTGTACATTTATGGATAAATTTTATGTTCTGAGTAAAAATAGCCTATATTAATCCTTGATCATTTATGATTATTATGTAGCATGGAATCATCTCCTAAATGTTGATGCCAAACGTCTCTAGAGACGTCGTCGGGACATTGTCGGACCATCACATCGTCTGATCGCGTATCGAGACAATGATCTAATACCAAGATGATGGCGGACGTTGTCGGGGATGTCGTCTAGTCAATTAGGGGGGGGTACCGAGACAATGCTCTGATACCAAGATGATTCTAGATGTTGTCGGGGATGTCGTACAGTGGGTATCGAGGTGATGCTCAGATACCAATATGATATCGGACGTCGCCGGTGATGTCATCTGACAGATAATTCCCTAAGGGGAATGAAAATATGTGATGCGATGAAAATATGTGATGGCATGAGCAAGACATCATCAACGGTGCAGCAGGCAGAGGTACCTTTTGCAAACCACGCGGATAGTTTGGCGCACATGGAGTGTGCGCGAAGACCGGTTGCGGTTACTGGTCGATGTGGCTCACGCGACGCAGGGGCTTTCACGGTTTCCGGTTTGACGCGGATTTGGTTTGCGTGGACCAGTTTTGGTGAGACTACCACGTGTGGTGGCCGGTGCAAGGATGGCGCTGCAGTCTGGAAGTGTTGCAGGTCAACCGGTGACCCCTTGATCGTATCAGCGACACGGCAGCACAAGTGGCGTCACAAGGTTCCACGCCGTGCGGACAACCACCCATTTGAACAACAACCTACTCAAGTAACGGTGCGTAGTTGTCGACGACAGACCCAACAGGTGGCGGTGTGGCTTCCCACCGAGCTACGTGTTCGGCAGGCACATGCAGCTGGCTTGTGCGTGCGGTGCAACATACCTCTTGTTCAGCTCCCATCGGTACGGCAACGCGAGAAGTCGATGTGGCTGACAAGCGGTGGGGACAAAGCGTGAAACTGTTGCCCGAAACCTGCTCGGCCGTACGTGAGCAATGGCGATGTAGCGGCTCCTAGGTCTTCCCTGTTCTTCTCTCTCCTTCCTCCTCTCCCCTTCCTCTTACGTTCGTGAGACCAAAAATAGAACAAAACTTCAACAATAAAACTCCTGGTCTGAGGGCTAGGGCACCATCGTGCCCCTTAGATAGGGGCACAATGGCCCTTACTAAGGGCAGAGGGGCCCATAGTAAGGGCTCAAGCGCCCTTACTAAAGGGGGGGAGGGGAGTCTTACACATAGGACCCCCCTTAATACAAAAATAAACATTGATGTTTTATTGACATGTATTCAACGACACAAAACAACATGGCATATGATGATATGAACATGAACACGACAAATGGATATAGACTCAACAAAAACAAACACACAAACACGGTAAAATGATGAATAAAATGAGCATGTGCCGATGAAAATCAAAACGTTCGAATGCACGTGCTTTCACCCAGGGTATTGAACCTGGGTTTTTTCACGTTTGCCTTAGCATGATGGTCGAGCTGGACACAAACCGGCAGGTTGTTGATGACGATGATGGCAGCTCCGAAGACGTCTCTGATGGAGTAAGCTGGCACGCTCCATCAGATGTAATTTTGAATATAAACTTTTTAGTTACTATTGACCATGTCTTATTAGCCTTTAAATACCGTTTAAAAAATATGGATGAAGACTCCACACAATGTTTGATAATTTCCATTAGCTTTCTTGTGTTTAGCTTCAGGGATAGGCGCACAATATTGACATGAGCAAACTGTGGGGCACTATGCAGAGGAGAAAGGGCTTGGAATTCTGAACAACCAACTCCTCCAAATTTTACCAGTCATAGGACCCTTGTCGAGACATGGGTACCCCACATAGGACTCCCATTCATTACCTTAATTTATTGCTTTAATACCATAAAATATGTTTGTTTCACGTTTTAAACATGTGGCAACCATGTACTAATTGTATATATCAACCAATCATCTAGCTTTCAACGGTATCTTGGTATCATTATCTTCATACTATTCTCATTTTAATGTTGAATCGATTTAATATATCCATTTGCCTGTTATCTTAAATTTATATTTTTATTGTGACTTTTACATGATTTACCTGCACAATATTTCATATCATGGAGTCATGTATTTAAGATTGTGCCTTCACAAGGCGGAATGATTTTTAATCAATAATTCTCTATTCTTCATCGTTCTATATTTTTAGGGTTGAATTGAAATAGGAAAAAGAAGAGAAGAGGAAAAAAAAGGATTTCAGCAGTTAATGGCCAAGCTAGCTAGCCACTAATGGTGAAGCCTGGGTTACCGATATCTGGATATTGAAACCGATACCCGGATATCAAAACCGGTACCCAGATATTATTTTCTGAATCCGTTGCAATCCCATATGGTAGATATTTAAAATATTTTAAGTTTTAAATTTGCTCCAGCCGTCTTTAATGTAAATCCTTCTTATGACTTGTGCGCGCCAACAAATGCTACTTCTGGAAAATATTAGAGATATGCCCCTGTGACTTAATATTATCAAAATTTGTATAAGGGAACTTTACAAAAATAAAAGTTCATACATGAAGCCCACATAAACAATTATTTTGATCCTTAACCGAGCAACATATAACCTATAGTTTTTATGGGGACTAACCGACTAAGGAATATGTAAAATATTTATCTCAAAATTTTAAAAGAAACTAGAAGCTTATTTGGTCCTTTAACATGGCTTATTGGTTTATATACTTAATATTTATATTATTGAATTAAGTGCAAATGTGAGTTATGTAAATTACTAATTGGGTAAGTGTGAACTTATAATGTTGGAAAATTCAAGAAATTTTTAGGAAATTGTTTCAAAATTTTAAACAAAATCGACCCCACTTTTTTGGTTCGTTCACATGGTTTATATAACTAATATTTCTATTAGTGAATTAAGTGCAAAGTTGAAATACTTAAATTCATAATTGGGTAAGTGTAAATTTATAATGTCATAAAATTCAATAATATTTTATGAAAATGTTGCATAGTTTTTAACAAAATTATCCCCCACTTTTTGGTGCTTTAAGATGGTTTATTTATCTAATATTTATATTATTGAATTAAGTGAAAATTTGAGATATGTATATTACTAATTGGGTAAGTGTAAATTTATAATGTCAGAAAATTCAAAAAAAAATTATCAAAATGTTAGAAAAATTTTAACTAAATTATAGCCCACTATCTATTGCTTTAACATGGTTTATTTACAAAATATTCATATTATTAAATTAAGTGCAAAGTTGAAATATGTAAGTTACTTATTTGGTTACGTGTAATTTTTTTATGTCAGAAAATTTTAAAAATTTTAATGAAATTGATGCAATATTTTTAACTAAATTATACCCCACTATTTGGTGCGTTTACATGGTTTATATACCCAATATTTATATTATTGAATTAAGTGAAAATGTGAGTTATGTAAATTCCTAATTGGGTAAGTATAAACTCATAATGTTGGAAAATTCAAGAAATTTTCAGCAAAATGTTTCAAAATTTTAAACAGAATCGACCTCACTTTTTTGGTTTGCTCACATGGTTTATATAACTAATATTTCTATTAGTGAATTATGTGCAAAGTTGAAATACTTAAATTACTTAAATTAAATTTATAATGTCAGAAAATTCAATAATATTTTATGAAAATGTTGCATAATATTTAACAAAATTATCCACCACTTTTTGGTGCTTTAAGATTGTTTATTTACCTAATATTTACATTTTTGAATGAAGTGCAAATTTGAAATCTGTAATTTACTTATTTGGTTAAGTGTAAGTTTTTTATGTTAAAAATTCAACAATTTTTTAGGAAAATGATACAAAATTTTAAATAAATTATACCCCACTATCTAGTGCTTTACCATGGCTATATACCTATATTATTAAATTAAGTGCAAATTTGAAATATGTAATTTACTTATTTGGTAGTGTAAATTTTTAATGTTGGAAAATTCAAGATTTTTTAAGGAAAATGATGCAAAATTTTAACAATATTATCCCCCACTCTTTGGTGTTTTAACATGGTTTACTTACATAATATTTATATTGTTGCAAAGTTTTTAACAAAAAGATGTAATCGTCAAAGTATGCCCTTCCCCTGAGAATTTCCCACGGCTCTGTCAGAGGTTTGGGCTTACTTGGTCATCGCCTGCATAGCGAAAGATAACAAATAAAAAACGATGATTACGTAAAATATGCATAAAATGTAGTCAATGTAGGAGATGTGTACCTCGAGCACATGCGACTACCCCATCTTGTCCATCCTCGTCGTCTGAATCCAACTCCACATCAGCGTACTATCGCTTGTTGTTCGCACGCAGCCAACACTTCACAATGATGAGTGTTTCGATGCTTATCGGTGACAAACGTGATATCTTGTACATGACAATAGTGTTGCCCACCGAGAACGTGCGCTCAGCAGGAGCGCTTGTTGTACATACGGACACCAGCTCCCTGGTAATGGAAGCAAGGGGAAGCGTTTTTCCCCTGTGCTGGCCCACCAAGATAGTAGGGTGAATACTCCCTCATTAGGCACGCGCTTTGTTAGGTATTGGTTGAACTCGTCCCAAGCCGACCTTGTTCACGCAGGTGCCGGTTGGACTTTTCTCATAATGTTCTATAGCTAAGAGTCCAACTCTTTACCTTTTGCGTGTCCATATTTAGCATGCCCACTCGCTCCAAGCCTCACCGAGTCACATGGTAACAAGGACCGTACATGTGCGATGGTTGTTTCTCTGACGCCCTAACGGTGCATTGACCCTTTGTGGAATAGATCCATCAATGTCACGCCAGTGATTGCCTCATTAGTCCAAAAGATTTCTGCATATTCTGCAAACTTGCGTTGCATCGCCTTACATGCTCGCGCCATGTTGGAACGATCTCCTACATGCAACCGTCATACGCATGTGAAGAAAGTGCCATCTTTGATTAGTTGGTCCACTTCCTCCTTGTGTTCTTTGAGGTCGTCTATGAGAAATAACACATCACATATGGCGGACGTCACTATCTTGCAAACATGATCGGTGGATACAGAAAACCGTCCAAGGATGCAAAAAAATTCTTTCACCAACTCTAACTCGTCCTTCGACATCTTTGTCATCTTCCCCTTTCGGCCAAAAGTCTTCGATACTTCATCAGTGACATCACATTTCTTCACGGCGGCGGATAACGTAGCGTAAGTGATGTTCCATCGGGTCGGACAGTCCAAGACGACCATGTTGGAGTGCTCGACTTCGGGGTTGTCTTCACATGCCTTTGCATACTCCTCTCTTTGTTGCGTAGAACTCGGAATACTGTGCACTAGTATCCGCACCTTCACAAATGCATCACCCAAACATAACAGCCGGCATGCTCCGTCATTGTCGTCAAATATTGAGAATATATCTCCAAGTTTGTTGTCCTCGTCGCTATCATACTGGTTTGTTGTCCTGGTCACATCACCTTCTTCGGGATCTACAATGTGGGCCGAAGGAATGCCGAAGCTTTTTATTACTGCTTGCACGTCAATGTTCAGAATGTGTGCAACGCATGGGACGTGCTCTCTGGCGCTAAACGTCGGGTTGACGCTCTTTATCTTTTTCGCCATTAATGAAAACATTCTTTTATTCGTCGAGGTATTGTCAATAGTCACGGCATAAATACCGATCACGTGTAAAATCACATGTTTAATTAGTAAGATAAGTTTGATGTTGAATGTTGACCTTTGGCCGCAGACAAAATTCTTCTAGGACCTGGACAACAATGGATGCCATGTTATCCCCATCGTGCTTGCGGACGATCTCTCGGATGGCAAGTACCTGCTCTCGGTACACCCATTTATCGTCCACCCAGTGAACGGTGATGCCTAGAAGTCCAGTACTCTTCTCCGCAGTCTACACGTCTATAGTGAGGGACACCCGGTCGACGTTCTCCTATAGCTTCTTGACATATTGTTTCATGCGTCCATGCATTTGGATGGTCCACTACTTCATCACCTTCGCACTAGGGGGATCCAAGTCGGGTTGTATCGCGTAGCGCCACAGCTCCTTGAACGTGACATTCTGAACAATGTTCAACGGTGAATCAATCATACATATAAACCGTGCAATGACATTCGTCGTCTCATCTAGTATATGCCCTCTAATCGGCTCTCATCAGCTTGGCTCTCCCTATTATTTGCTTTGCATTCTCACTGATATGCAAAGCTGATTAGGGTCTTCCAACACTACGCCCTTGAGCTCCGCATGACTTGCAAGAAGAGAAGCTTTGACATGTCTCCAAAATACATTGGTGCTCTTGTTGGCCTGTCGCTTTATCGCTTTTCTCTTATTCTGCAGGTTCATCTCCCGGCACAATAAGGATGCATAGTATCCATCATCAATGTATTCGAAGTAGTCAATGATGGCTAAACGGTTCAAACGAGGGTGAGTCTGTACGGCATACGTTCATGATAGTTAGCTCTTGACCCAGATCTGTCTTGGGTTGGGGCACTGCCTCCTGGTGGGTACATAGTTCTGAAAGCATAATTTGGTAAGCAATGATTTTTTATTACATCAACACAAGATGCTAAACTACGCTTAGAACTCTAAGGAAAGTAAGAAATACAATGAAGATAACACAATAAAGAAATTGATCACTATAAATAAAATGAAGAATCTATAAAAAGCTTCAAAAGCGGATCAACATTCTGGATTAATGTCCAAGAAGAAAGGTTATGCAATGATGAGAAGCGAATAGAGGAACTTAGAATAAATGAGCAAAAAGAACTTGGGAAGAATAGAGAAAATATCCCGACATTCTTAAATGAATTTTTCTTTGCTACGTAGCACAGCTAGTTAATAATAACAGCAACCAAGAAAGAAGCAAGGACTTCACTAAGAGAGAATGAGAGATGGATGAATCGAAAGAATAAGACTAAGAAAGAATGAGAAAGTGGGAGAGTGAGCGAGTGACAGAGAGAAGGAGAAATAATGACACTGAGATGGAATGAGAGAAAGGCAGAGTGACAGAGTGAGAGTGAGAATGAGAGAAATAATGAGAAAGAATCACACAGTGATAGAGAATGAGAGGGAGGGGGATTAAGAAAGAATAAGACTGAAATCACAAAGTGAGAGAGAATGAGAGAAGAGAGGGCGATTTAGGGATATAAAAAAAGAGAAAGAATCGGAGAGTGAGATGGAATGAGAGAAGAGGGGGAGAATTAGAGAAAGATTCCATTGAAATGGAATGAGAGAAAGGGATAGTGACAGAGTGAGAGGGAGGGTGAATGAGAGAAAAATTAGAGAAAAAATCAGAGAGTAAGAGAGAATGAGAGAAGAGAGGGAGATTTAGATATAAAAATATAAAAAGAATCGGAGAGTGAGAATCGGAAAGTGTCCAACCCCAGCCTTGATGCTTCCAGTGACACCAACACCAGTGCGGACACCATCGCGCGCGGCCCACATAGGCATGGCGCCCTAAGCTGAGCGTTGCATGCCCAACAATACTCGTGGGGGCATCACACACTTGACAATCATTTCGACTCTCTCTGTGCGCCAATACTTTTCTCCTTGTGGGAAGTCTCTCGTTGTGCGCCTCGCACGTGCACTGTGCGTAGCATGCTCATGCGCGCGGTGCTCAGCACCCTACACACGCCCACATGTTTCTCGGCCACACCTCTACCACCTAGTCTATGCGTCCAACACATGAGCACGACGCTTAGCGTGTGCACACTCTTGGTGGCCCATGCCCCAAACAGGCGCACGACCTGCCCTGATCCACCACACTTGTGCACGACGAACACGAGGACTCAAAATGGCGTTGGCTTTAAAGATCAAGGTCATGTGTCACCACCCATGATGCATGTGGTGTTCTCACTTAAGAACTTAATCCCCTATTTTGAGTCCACGTCCACAGACTCATCCTCATAATAAGCATGAAGGCCTCTGTGCAGAAAACACACCCTACTTTGGGACTTTATAACAAGCCATCAACTTATGAAAAGTGTGTACGTGCCATACTTTAAATATAAAAAGATATTCATTGGAGTATAAAAAATGTGTAGGTGTCTATTGAATATCTTCCCCATTCTTCAATTATCATCCTTTTCTATTGACATTACAACCTTAAGTATTCAATGTGATGTTAAAGGAAAATAATAATTCTTAAAAAGAAACTAAATAAAAATATACAAAAAACACGTACCTGAACAATTCTTGTGCTGAACAATTCTGAAAAATGTGTAGGTTTCTAGATATTTCAACTTCGTCCAATTCGTCCCGTCCAGGAATTTGTCCATTAAAGAAAAAATTCATCCACGTCCTGACTTTACCAATTTAGTCCCATCCAAAAAAAACTGTCTTGTCCCTCATCCCAGAGGAGAAAAAAATCACGCTTTAAAATTTTAATATACAATTTTTTTTTAAGGAAGTATAGAGAAATGAAACAGAGGAGATATGTACAGTTACTGGACAAATCGGGATGGAAATCCATTTCCACTAGACTGGACAATATTTTTGTCCTGGCAATATGACATTGGGAATGAATATTTCACATTAAATATAAAATTTAAACAGAATTACTCTCATTTCCTGCCCTTGGTTATGGAATTAGACTCAACACAGTGGGAATAATTATGCTAATGGAATAGAAGATCATACTTGGTTATCCTGTGAAATTTGGATCATGGGTGCAGATGAAATACTTTAGCAGAGAGTTAATTCGTTTAAGGGAATTTGCAATGCTTAAGTTCTGCTGCGGTCTTACTCATTTGCGTTATCTAATGAGAGAATGGACAGATTCTGACGTGAAATATGTCTTTTTATCATACATCAAATCAAATATTTTATTCAACTATTATAGAATATACAAAAATACAATAAAGGAAATAATATCAGTATTATCTAATCTTCTTACATTTCTTTTCGTGCCCAAGTAGCAATATATTTTATTTTGATACATAAAATACTTATACAGTTTAATACTTTTCCCGAGTCTTCGAGAATTCAGTGACGCGGTTATACAGTTTAATATATTTTAAGTTATCAAATTGTTTAATTTTCAATGAATTGTTCTCAGTGTCAGCTGAAAAAAAGGGAATGCGCTTTTGTTGATACAACAAATTCTAAGTTTATTCGCTATTAAGAAGACAGAATCAAGATGGGCATAAACCTTACCATGATCTTCGCATTGTGATACATCCAATGAGAATACGGATAGAGAAGTACCAGTAGAGTTATCATCAAGATTTGTTTCTCCATTTATTGATATTCAAACGAGAACAACGATTAAGTTCTGTATTTAAACACTTTCAAGACGTATCATGCAACTGAATGTACGTTCGAGCTGATTCGTGCTCAATGGGCAAGGGTTCTAAATTTCTACCTCCATTCATAATTCTAACCCTAATAAAGACTTCTAACTGGTTCTTATACCCACGATAGGTGAAATCTGTAGTTCTTTCGACGAAAACAAAAACGTAGAAACCTAAACAACATAATCGCCTCAGAGGTAGTGACAATCTTAGAACTCATCAGATGAAAATCTGGAAAAATGCATATAGATGCGAACTGCATCATCGGCGACTACTCAATGGATGAAACTGGCTCAAAAAAAGCGATATAGAAAGCCCACCAAATTGCAGAAACAAAAAGGCGAGGAAAGTTAAAAATTTAGAAGATTGAAACGAAAGGTGGGAATTCACGGTACATGCCTCAGACGAAGATTATTTCAGGACGGATTGAATCCGCCTCAAAGTATATTTAACACCATCACCGGCAAAGCAAGCATTCGTCAGCAACGAATCAAATAGATATCAGGAAAGAAGTGGATCTACCATGAGGGAGGACACGATTGGTAGTGATAAACAAAATTGTCCATTCAGGAACCCTAGTGAAGTATTTATAGGTGGAGATTTGAAAATGGGCTAAATGGGCTGATATGAACAGGGTTGCGGAATGCGGAGATTTGAATCGTCCGTAGTCTCCGGACGGGACCGACGGGACGAACGGGAAGTTGATTATGCTGTAAGTCATATAATTCTTTCGTCTTTAATAAGATATATGGATGTGTCTTCTGTTCTATCGAGTGATGTGCTATTTTGTTGAATTATTTTACCCAATTGAATATGGTTTACAAAGGATATTCATAAAGGTCAATATAAAATAAAGGTCAATATTTCTCTATGATGATGTCAGAATTACTTTATTCCCTATAACTACTAAATGCAGAAGAAATAACATCATATTCATAAGGATATTCAAAGAAAATCCACAATCCAATCTTCCAGAATAACATAAATTTTAATCCAATAGCTTAAAGTTATGCCGCTATAGTGGAAATTAGACCTTGAAGCTTTGAAAGCCATCCTTTAATGCAAACCTAAAGGCCAAAATTGCTCTTGATGTGTTTTGGAAGAATCAAAGAAACAATAAAATAAAAGTGACATTGATGGTCGGGAAATTCCCACAAATATCTTCACATTCCTCCGATAGCAATATAGATGAAAAAGAATATGATGTATCTCTAAGATAATACTAAAATTTATCTGCGAAATTAATCAATCAGTTCAATCTCCACCAGCTTCGCACCTAATAAATGAAAAAAAAAATCCCTGAATTAATTGAAATTTGGTTCCCAGATCTCAGAGATGAAATTCTAGAAATGCATAGAAGTAATCCATGAAGCCCAAAAATCTACAATATCAAATCATCCAAAAAAAGCTTCATCGGAGAACGAAATATAGCAAATATAAACAAATGTTTGCTAACGTCTTCTCACCACTCAAATCCAACGCCTTCTTCAACCTTGCGGAAGCAATGTTCAAAACTCCACAAACCTTCATTTTATGAATAAAAATCTTGATTTTGATCTAAACTCTCATATCAAGCAGTTTCTAAACTGCTTGAATGATGTGCCAAGCATCTTCCTCCACTTATTAAACGTCCAATCAGCTAGCTGCAGCCCACCACTGGTTTCATCTCTTTACTAAAAGATTAGAACACTGTTTGGCCCAAACTGTTTGGACAAGTGTGCAACTAAAACTGTAAACCTCAAGACATCAACATATGCTAAACCCAATTGTGCAACAAAATATTAATTTGAAGACATATCAAGTAACCAAAAATATGGATACATCCAAACAGTAATTCTACATAACCAATTCATAAAGAAATAGAAAAGGGAAGACACAGACTTAAATATGTCTTAAGGTGTGTTTCACATCCCATGCAATTCCTTCCAAGTCATCATTCAAGTTACTATGTTAGACGGAATAACAATTAGTCTTAGAGAAAATAGAAGTGATTAAATGAAATAAGTGGGTTGTACTAGGACGTAAATGTCGAACATCATTATCATCATCACTAGAGTAGGACCATTGGTCAAGAAAATGAAACCATGCTCGCAACGTCATCAACATCTAAATGCTCTCTACGTCAAGGCGTGATCTGCGATATGTGGCGATACCTCGACTGATGGAGAATAGTTGTTCCACTAGTGTGCTTATCATGTTTAAGGCAAGATACTTGAGAGCAATTTTTGATAACTTGGGAAAGTATCGTGTCTTGACTTCCTTCCCAATCTCAAGGGGTATCTTCCTCCTTACCACTAAAGGAGATGTTGAGGTACTTTCTGATGTAGCCTAGAAGCCCACTTTATGAGGCCCATTAGCAACTTGTAGCCCAAGAAGGAGATTATTCTAGAACTGATAAGATCTACAGAAAATTACCAAGAGCCATTCAAAATCCTCTAACAGGATTTTCTCTGACAAGATCTTCTGACATAATTTTCTCTCACAAGATATTCTCTAACAAGATTTTCTCTGACATGATCTTCTAATAGAAACCTCTAATAGATTCTTCTTCTGCCAGGATCTCTGCTTGAACTTGCCAGAGCTGCATATCTTCTTTTTTGTCCCATCATGATCTTCTTGAGCCACACAAATATCTCCTAACAGCTTCTACATGCCCCATAATCTACAGGATATCTCTACTCAGGCCTATCAGGCTGCTTATCCTCTGTTTTAGCTTGTTAGAATTGTTTTTCTCAATGTTTTGACTCGTCATTTCATGGGTACAGTCATAATGGATGACGCTACACTTGTTGCAGCCTATATAAGGCCCCCATGTACCCCTAAATGAGTATTATTGAAATCGACTGTCTTGTTGAAATTGTTGTTTCTCGAGTGTTCTCTTTGCTAGAGAGTGCTTAGCTGCTTGTGGATTCAAACAAACCCCTTGTGGACTCGAGGGTTAGAGAAGATAGTTCTGTGGATTTAGGACTTGGATCCTTCCAGTAGTGTAAGGCTTGTGGGTTCAATTCATGTTCCAACACGATTCGTGTACTAAGGCTGCATCACTTACCTAGTTCCTGCCTGGGTGTGGAGCATAGTCAATTGCAAGGGCCAATCGTGAATGCTAACATGTATGACATATGGCGGTGGTTGTCGGTCTTGTGAAAGTTGTCCCTGCTTGTGCTCATCATCGCATGCATTTGGGTCTGAGATATACTCCAAGAGATTACCAAGATAGGTGAGCGCATTTTAGTGGTATGATGTGTCCACTACGTCTAGTTTTGAAAATGTAATCAAGATAACAACACCAGAAAATGCTTGATCATGTCAAAGCATGACTACATATTGTATGAGCTTCGCATGCATTACGCCACATGTTGTCCTCAATGCATCCCTCCACTATAATGACAATCCTACTCCTGAATTTGGCATTGCATCTTTAAGGTGTGTTGTGAGCGTACCAACTAATGTTGTCACTTTAATGATAGGGTACTTTTGAGCAAACAAATTCTGAACCATCACAGAGTGGACAGAGAATTACTACATATTCATCAAGCATAGCCAAGTATTTGTGACAAATGACATAGTCCTTAGTTGGTATATTTAAAAACTATAGAGCCATGTTGTCAAACACTTCCCTTTTGGAAAGTGTGCCCTCTAACATATCAAGCATAGAGTTCCAACGCGTTGGATAGTAATCCACTATTTAGATAGAATTCATCATTTCAAACTTCTGGAAACGTTCAAAATATTTTTTCATTCGTTGCATAGAGCCCTAAATGGCATTGACAATAACTCTCAAGCAAGCAACAACTGCTCCTAAAGGTGCCAACCTAAATGATGTAAACTCATAAATGGGTGATTCAAATGGATCTTTGGCATATTGTAATGCTATATTTCAATCTTGTACACATAGGACACTAACGTCATGGGGCCTCCGGATTATGGATAATCTTCAACCCAGCCTGGACGATGAGGTTGAGGGTGTCGGCAAGGCAAGGTACATGTTACTCCGAAGTGAACAGCAGATTTAAGATTGTTAATGAATCCACAATTGACACTAACATTTTTTTGTTATTAGATGCATTGTCAGTTGTAATGGTACATATCTTCGACTCAATGCCATACTCACATACGACTTTCATGAAGATCCATGTAAGGTTTGTGTCGCTATGTGTTCCTTTGATTTGTCATATGGTAAAAAGCATCTCAAAAAACTTCCACTCAGTGTCAACCTAGAGGACTATGATGCCTAGCAAGTTATGGATATTATGCGGCTGTCAAGACAATCACACCACCATGTTTATTTAAGTTCATTGAATAAAATATTATGTTCATTATTATTCTAGTGTGATGTATATTATGAAGTCGATGAATATGTGCAATGGTATAGTGAATTATGATGAGATCATAATATAGTGATCACTAGTCTTTTAACATGTATTCTAAATATTCCTATTCAATGGATATTTGAGATTGGCATCGAATTATCAGGATAGAATAACACTAGCTGATCCTACTTATATGATAAGTATAGCTGATCCTTTGGTTATTAATGTGAAGACACTAAATGACAGATAGTGGGTGCTTTTTGGAGAAAGAGTTCACTTAATTGATCTATACAAATCACTGAATGGTACTATATCTAAACGTCAATCAGATTGATTCATGAAATGCTTGTATAAGTGATCCACTGATTGAGACATGGTAAACTAAAAATTTAGGTAAATATTATGTCGTTGAGAAATTGAGTTCAATCAATAAATTTATAAACCTATACTTGTAGATAATTTAATTAGATAGCGACGAGTAAGGGCCATCTCCACAAAGAATGGATATTAGGGAATATATGATCTCGATTGGGTGAAGCATGAAGATGAGAAAAGTCACGTATACAATAGTGAATGTGTGATAAGAGTGAACGATAAGATGAGAGATGGTTAATTAGGGTTTTATTAATTAGGGTTTAAGATAAATGAGGATGAAGAAATGAGATGGGGTCGTAACGACGACGTGTTAGGTGGTGGATATGATGAGTGATGTAGTGGTATCGGGAAGGGATGATACGTCAAATAAGGAGAAAGAAATGTTAGCATAAATGGAAAAGATATAGGTAGGCGATGAGATCGTCACTGCGTAAGACAGAATATGAAATGGGTGAGAGTGGATTATAAGGTATGATGACGGAGAGGATCAAGGATGGGAATGGATGATGGTGAAGTATGGCAATGAAAGAAGGTGAAACTAACTGAAGTGTTGGAAATGATTCAATGTAAGGTAAAAGGCTAACCTTAGATCCCTATGTTCCGCTGGGATGAAGGCATCTTCCTACTACAGATCAACCTCCCCACTTCTCTGTTGAACCTCTCCAAAAACTAGAGACACCATGGAACACTTGATGGAACTTAAAAAACTTCACTTTCTTTCAATCAGCCTCACAAGGAGGAAGTGAGCTTAAAGATGTTTTTTAGAATGATCGGGGGCTCAATTTATAGATGGACATATAAATTGAGCCCCCGATCATTGTAAATTGAACCTCTCAACTTATGGATGTTTAGTTTATAAATGTTATCTTAATGATTATGTGGATGATGATGTTATAAATGAGAATTTAGGATCGATCAATAGGAGATCAAGGTTAAATGAATATTCCACACCTCCAGGATATGGACCCCTAACGAGAATTAATCCTTCCACTGTTGAAGGGTCAAATTTTTAAATAGATCACTATATGATTCAATCTCTTACTACTTTTTATGGTTTATCCCAAGAGGAACCCTATGAGCCTTTAGAAGAATTCACTCTTATTTTTCATACCTTCCATTTCCATACAGGCACAAATGAAGTAATTAAAATGAGACTATTTCCTTTCAGCCTTCGTGATAAAGCTCGTGCAGGGTTAGCTTCCCGATCCGTTAGTTTTAATGTTTGGAAGGAAGTGGAGATTTCTTTCTTGATAAAAAATGTAATATTTTGGAAAGACTAACGCATATAGGAGAGTCATAAGAGAATTCAGCCAAGGACCCGACGAGTCCTTAGGAGAAGAGTGGGAGAAACTAAAGGAACTAACACAAAATCTCCACTCCATGGCATAGAATAATGGGAGATTTTCCAATCGTTTTATGCAAGGTTACGAGATCAAGTTCGGAAGATGATCGACGCAACTAGTGGAGGTACGTTCATGCACAAATACTTAGATGAAGCAATGGAAAATTTAGAAACTCTTGCCGATAATAACTCTTATTATGCCGTCCTCAACTGACATGGAAGAAACCAAAATGCTAGAAGAGGTGGAATGATCGAGGTAAGTGCAGTTGAACCTGATTTACGTATTGATCAATTAGTAAAAACAGTTTTTGATTTAACTAGTTGATTAGATAAGATGAGCACTTATTAGGTACCTCGACCATCTCAAATAGACATGTCATCCTGCCATCATTGCTCTAGTGCCGATCATGTGGAGGTAGATTGTCCTTTACATGAACAGGGTATGTCTATTGATAGGCCAATAATGAATAGACCTATGGGTCAAAATTCTTAGAATCCTAGGGATAATACATACAACCACCCTAACATGCAAAGGCAATGTTATCCATCTAACCCCTAGTCTTTCCAACAAAAAGAGCAATGGAATTTCTACCCACGCGGTCCACAAAACTCTTTTCAGCCCAACACTAAACCTAACCCTTCTTATGATGATCTGTATAGAAATGTGCAGGAAAAACTAGATAAAATGGAACAAATACAAGCCCAAATGTTGGGGATGATGCAAGAGTTATAGAAGGAGATGGAGCCAATGCGAGAAGAGCAAGCGATGAGGATGGACAATAAAAAAAAGGTAAATTGGACGATAATGGTTTCCCCAGCCATGAATAAGGTCGACTCCCAACTCATCCTGAAATTAATCCTAGAAACTTACATTCTATTGATAGTCATATCTCTACCAAAAATCATCATGAAACCATGCAAGATATTTCTAAGCTAAGAAGTTGTAAAATTCTTCCTGATGTTTTTGAAAAAGTAGAAGAAGTAGAAGAATCTCATGAACATGTGGAGGATAACAGTGAAGAACCTGATCCCAAAGATTATATGTTCTCCATTCCTTTTCCCGATTCTTTGAACATTTCGAAGGTGAAATCGAATGCAAATGATGAGCACCTTCAAGAAATTTCAAGCAAGTTACAATTAAGATTCCTTTGATGGAAGCAATTCAACATATTCCCTTTTATGCTAAATTTTGAAAAATTTGTGTACACCTACATAGTAGAAAGCAAAAATGTATACAATTATCTGAAAATGTGAGTTTTATTCTACAAAACGTTCCTGAAAAATGTAGGGATCCTAAAGCTCCTTTGATCAAGTGTGATATAGGGGAAATGGTTTTCTCCAAATCTCTACTTGATTCAGGAATAAGTATTAACATTTTCCCAAAGGCCTTATATGATAAATTTCAGTTTGGAGATTTAGAACCAATTTTTGTAGAACTTCAATTAGTGGATGGGTCTATTAGGCAACCTTATGGATTGTTGGAAGATGTACTAGTTAAAATAGAACATTTTCATTTTCCTGTAGATTTCATAGCGGCTGATATGAAGGTTACCGAAGATCTTAGGAATTCTCTTATCATCTTAGGACAGCCTTTCTTAGCCACTACTAGGGCGAACACGGATTGGGAGAAGGGGGTTGTTGAATTGAAAGTAGGAAAAAATAAGGTTGAAATAAACATGTTTAGGCCAATGAAATATCCAGAAAAGCTTGTGGTTGGAATGGTTGGAAAAATGATTTTTTTTTTGAAATGGTTGGAAGAGGGATTTATCTATTCTATTTCAGACAGTCTATGGGTTAGTCCGGTGCATGTTGTTCCTAAGAAAACAGGGATAACCGTGACCAAGAATGAGCAAGGGGAAGAGATCCAAACTAGATTAGCAACTAGCTAGAGGATATGGATCGATTATCAGAAGCTAAATGCAGTGACGAAGAAAGATCACCATCCATTGCCCTTTCTTGATCAAATCTTTGAAAAATTACCGGGTAAAACTATTTCTATTTTCTTGATGGATATTCAGGATATAATCAAATTGAAATTCATCGTGAGGACCAAGAAGAAAACACTTTTAGGAGAATGTCATTTGGATTATGTAATTCCCTTGCCACATTTCAACGATGCATGACTGCCTTGTTTTCAGATTTAATAAGTGATTGCTTAGAGATTTTTACATATGATTTATATATTTTTGGTCAGGATTTTAATTCATGTTTGTCTAATTAGGAAAATGTATTGCAGATATGTGTGGATAAAAAGCTAATGCGCAGTTGGGAAATCTAGTCAGTAATCTTGGACTCGAAGTGGATAAGGCCAAACTTTAAGTGATCCAGAACCTTCTACTTCCCACCAACATCAAGTAACTTAGAGGATTCCGAGGCCATGCGGGCTTCTATATACGATTCATTAAATAATTTGTTAAATTTTCTAAACCGTTGACAGATTTATAATTTAATGATGCAAAATTTGAAATTAACAATGCAAGGAAGGAAGCTTTCATTCAGATTAAGGAGGCTCTATTGCAAGTACTGATTCTACAAGCACCAGAATGGAGTCTTCCCTTTGAGCTGATGTGTGATGGTTCTGACTTTGCGGTCGGTGCAGTTCTTGGTCAACGCATCGAAGAGAAGCTTGTGGCCATCTATTATGCTAGCAAAACCTTAGTGGATGCTAGGTATATTACACTGGAACTGAAAAGGAATTCCTAGCTATTATTTTTGCTTTATATAAATTTAGATATACTTTACTAGGAACTAAAATAGTTATCTTTTCTGATCATGCTGCTATTAGGTATTTGATGAAAGAAAGAAGCAAAACCTGGGTTAATTATGTGGATTTTATTGATGGAAGAATTTGATTTCAACATTAAAGATAGACATGGATCCCAAAATTTATTGCTGATCATTTGTCTAGATTAAACTTCAACACCGCAACCCCTATTTCTGAAACATTTCTTGATGAACACATACTTAGGGTTAGCATTAGAAGAATCCTTTGGTTTGGACACATAGTTAATTGTCTCATTTCTGGATGGACCCTTGATGAATGGAACAGCCAAGAGAAAAATAAATTCTTTAGGGAAGTTCAATTTTATTTTTGGGAGGATCTTTAACTTTTTGACTTAGGAAAAATTTGGTTCCAAAACTTTTATTCCGTGCATCCTTTCAAGTTGGGGGGTAGCATATACTTTGTATGAATTTAATTATGCCCATCTTAGAAAATCAATCACCCCATGTCCTATCAACATGAGCATAGAAGTTAGGCTTGTGAAGTGGATCGAATACATCTATTAATGGTATGAGCTAATGTCTAGATGCATGTTTTTTCTTCCAAATGGTTAGGATATCTGGTAGAGTGAGGAACATACATAAAAATCAAAGGGTTGAAGTGCTATCGTCTTAGGGGAATGCCAAGTGAGCCACCTATCATCCACCCGCCAATGAGTGAATCATGCCTATAGTTTTTAATCTCCACTAAGTGAATCCATGGTGGGGTAAAAATGGTCATGTTTTCAATTCTTAAGCACAGATGCACTTTCCTTGAGCCACCTTGAAATACCTTTTGAACCCAATATGTGTATCCTATTCACCCATTTTTCCTAGCTTACCCCTTACTAGTAACCCAATTTTATTCAATCTTATAGGTGCCCGTCTACTCCCCGCTAGTCCTAGATACTTTTGATATGCTTACTCCCAAGTTTCTTCTCCTCTTCCCTTTGAGATATTACCCTCTTATGATATCTTTTCCTTTGTATCCCTCTTTCTGTTTACGTCTATGTCCTCTCATCTTAGTTCATCTTCCTTGTACTAGCATGAGATGCATTTGATGTTGTGCAATTGATCAACCATTATCTACTCTCATATTAAGCTTCCATTTATGTTCACCACAATTTAAAAACAGAAAAATAGAAAAAAATGAAAAAAGAATAAAAAGGAATAATAGTAATATATATTATAAAATACTATCTCACAACTCAAGTAGCACTACATAAGTGTGCGCCACGTCAGCCATTTGTCCTTGTTGTCCAATTAAAAAATTGACATTTTTGTGCTTCATGTACACGTGTAGGCCACGTGTACACGTAGCACAATGTGGTGCTGCCACATCGCTAGCCATCATTGTTGAACATTCCAAAGAGAGAGAAAAAGAAGAAATTTTTTTTTTAATCCTAGGTCCATAGAGTGCATTTATTGCTAAAAACTACCTCCTTTTTTCTGATTGGCCCACGTCACCTGTGCCTGGAAAATTCCAAATAAACCAAATATATTCTAAAATTCATATAAAATAAAAGCCCAAAAAAATATAAATATTCATATATATATATATTGACATCGAAAAATCATATCTTTCCAAATTTAATGTCAAAAAATTCCAAAAGAATCATATTCTTGCTAAAAAATTGTTTTCTTTCAGAATATGCTGTCAAAAAAATCTATAAAAATACATCAAATACAGAAAACTCAGAATATCATTGTAAAATAAATTCAATCATTTTAAGCTTGGTAACATGCATTCATGATTAATTCAATGCAAATAAACATGTAAATATGGTCATATTATACTCAAAATGCATGTTATTACGACACGAAGGACATCTTGTGAATGTATGATTACATTTTGACTACAACTTACGTGCCTCTAATCATGAGATTTAAACAAGTCATAGCTCGAATGTAGTAAGAAGCTCACAGAGATGATTGAGTTGTCAAGACAGGATCATCTGCCCTTTGTATAAGAGAAGATTGACTCAAGGAAAATGATGTAGAAAATCCCTGGCCATAGTAGTAAGGATACTAGAGAAGGAGTTCTCCAGTGATCCTCGTTACACATCAATACATATCAAATGACGGGTTAGGGTTTGACCATAAATCATACCCTAAGTCATTCGAGAGTCTCACACATATGCTTGATTATACATATACGATAATCGATGATGGTAAAGGTTCCATGAGATATTAAACACAAGTTAGTATCTTCTATAGCACGAGATGTAGCTTGGCACTCCACGGGCTGGAAACTTAACCTATCGATTGGGTTAAATTGATATTCTATATGTTGATATAGTTAATTAATAAGGTTCGCCAATAATTGTTATTGGGCCACTAAAGTTATTAACTAGAACGATACATGGGTCTAGAGGGTCACACACAAAAGGTCATAAGGGCATTGGTGGATATATTTTACTTTTTAGGGTTTTTGAGAAAAACTTGAAGTAATATATAAATAGGGTAGGGGCACTCATTTCAAGCATCCATGCCAGCCAGATTTGAGAGCCCCTCCCTTTCTCCATTCTCTTCTCCACTCATCCAAGGAGAGTGTCTTCATGGTAAGAAGATCTTCTAGATTTTCAAGAAGAGTTGAAGAAGAAGACATGGAGATCTTAACGCCGAGTGATCGTGTGGATACTTCTAGAGGCCAGACATGTGAACGGCTTCAAAACTTTCTCGGAGCAGCAAAGTCAAGGGCAGAACGAGTTCCCCAAAAGGTACAATCAATGTATTATTTTAAAGATCAATTATAAATTGATCAACACGTTCCTACATCCATGGAATCATGTTTTTCTATGGACGAACCAAGGCGATGATGTTCCACGATGTCCAAGCATGTACTTTGAGAGAGACACTACAGATGTTACCAAACATGTTCAGTAGTTTTTTCTTTTAGTTCTTTCTACATCCTTTCCTCTATTGATTCCAATGCAGCCGGACCGGGGACGTCCCCCACCACTTGTCTACTGTAAAACCCTAGTCTCTAGGAGTTCTTCTTGATGAGTCTGCATGGCAGATATGATCGCAGATAAATCTAACAAATTTCTCCTTAGTTTGCTCTGAGGTGACACCATGAATGTATAGCTCGTTTGATTGCAAGTAATATCAATACAATGTCACTTGATTAGTCGATGCAACCCTGATTTCATCACGGATTTTATGGTGGGCTTTCTCCAAATGCGTCCAGAACACGTTTGTACTCGTATATTTATTTTGCTTGATGAGGACCTTGTGGGTGGGGTTCTACGCTTCACAAAGTATACACCAGTACTCATCTTGGGAAATCACAATGAACTTGTCCAAAATTTTGGTCCAAGTTTGCCATGTCTTTCGAGAGAACCTGTTATCATAACATTTATCCTGAGGCATTTGTGCAATGTTTTGGGCGTAGTTCTCACAGTCAAGTTCAGAGTGGTACCCGATGCGTTCTTTATTAGTATATTATGTTATGATGTAAGACAATACATTGATAAATTCAGAATCAATAATTTCTTCACCTCAGACATTCATGATGAAAACAATTGTACCCATCTAATAACCATTTAGGGGGCCTTACAATTGGCCGACCTTAACTTCTATGTTGACGACTACTATATAGTAGATTAAAAAGGATTTTGGAGACAAGCCATGTGAAAATGGAAATAAATAAATCAAATTATGAGATCTTTAGAACACATTAAAAGAACAGTTTTTCATTAGGCCAAAACATATTTAATTCACCTTATTGTGTGAAGGAGAAGAAGAGGGATGGAGAAATTGGAATGGACGAGTGGGGAGAGAGAGAAGTCAGAGCAACAACTATGAACCCTCATAAAGACATTTAAGGGATAGATGCACAGCAAAAGAGATGCATGGGAAGGGACAATGCTGAAAAATAGGTTGGGGAAAAATATGCAAAGAGCAGAGACAAAGTTTCAGAGAGACGGAGAGACAGAGAGATGCAGAGTGCAGAGAGATTTATGCAGGGAAAATGAGAGTGGTACAGAGAGATATATGCAGTGAGATATGAAGGGATAGAGCCTTGTAGATGAACTTATTACTCACCATATTGTTCTTAATTCCTAAATCTTGAAGGTCATCCGAGAAGAGAAATAGAGGATGAGAAAGATATTCATATAGAGATAGAGCGATACACGGGTAGTGAGAGAGATACATAGGGGGAGATAAACAGAGGGAGAAATACACAAAGAGTGAGAAAGAGAAATAGATGGAAAGACTAAAAGAGAGGGAGAATAACAGAGAGAGAAAGAGAAAGAGATGGAAAGACTAAAAGAGAGGGAGAATAACAGAGAGAGAAAGAGAAAGAGATGGAAAGAATAAAAGAGAGGGAGAATAACAGACAGAGAAAGAGAAAGAGCTCGAAAGACTAAAACAGTGGGAGAATAACAGAGAAAGACATGCAGGGAGATATATATATATATATATATATATAATATAGAGAGAGGGAGTCCGAGAGAGAAGGAGTGGGAGGTAGAAAGTATAAGGGAGTCTGAGATAGAGAGATGAGAGCTGAGAGAGAGGGAGCTTGAGAGAGGGAGTGGGAGGGAGAGAGCGTGAGGGAGTCCGAGAGTGAGGGAGACCGACAGAGAGAGGGAGAACACGAGGGAGAGAAAATGTTTAAAATCTTTAATTCTGGATATGTCCTTTCATCACCTGTGACTAGAATGCTGTCTGGTGACTGGACAAAGACAGGAAAACACCTCAAGGGACGTGAACGGAAACATGACAGAAGTTTTGAAAATCCTGGGACGCGCAACGGTTCGGTACATGTGGCAAAATCTATGCCACACTCTTGTCCATCCACTCATCATCCATCCCGTTAGGTTCAAGCCGTCATGTCCTGAAAGTGCTGTTCCCTACTCCGACGGATGACAGCCTACAAACAGTGGTGAGAGGAGAGGAATATCTTTTATTCTGAATATCTTGGCCACATCCGGTACATGACCACTTCAAGAATATCTTTTAAACTATATTGCAGTTCCTTGTTTGAGTCAGTCAAAAGAAGTTTTGTCCCATTTCTTGAATGACCAATGACGGTCAAGACTTCCATTTAAGATTTGGTTAAAAGAAATATCTATATCTGATGATTTATTGTTGTCGTTACATGAACAAAGTTTATACAAACCCTATTCTATGAGTCAAAGAAGATCAATTTCATTTTCAACATTCTGAACATCACGCTGCAGATTGAACTGTGGTTGAGACGATATGTGGACTCATTTGTCATTAAATGGTTTAATTACATGTATGATGAATAATCATTCAACCATATAAACGATGAATACATTCTGAACGTATCAAGTTGTATAAAAATGGCTAACTTGAAGCTCATCCTTAAGAATCAATGTAAGGTTGCTCCGAAACCATTTTTTGTAAAATCTTAAGGATCTCTTGTATTAATTTCTTAAGGATGAATAAATAACTGGATATAACATAAAGAACAGATAATATTATTAATGACATTAAGCGAATTTAAGAAAAAATTCCTCATTCCATTGATTTTTAGAGATAGCTTTCGACTCAACAGGTAATATCCTAACTCTTGAGAGTAGTGGGATATCTCAAAGAAACCGCACATCTTACTCAATGACTGGGTAATATTTTTAGGTCAAACCATCAGTATCTTCTTTCGTCTCTGTTGAAATGACCCCTCGCTATGATCAAAATTCACCTCTAAATGAAATATAATAATCCCTAAAATGTCATAATGGATACTTTAATTAGGAGTTAAATGATAGCTTAGATCTACAATAATACGTGTTATTGTCCATATGAGAAATTTGAAAACATCTTCCTCTATCTAGTTATCTCTCTCTCTCTCTCTCTCTCTCTCTCTCTTCTCTTTATTCCTTTTCCTTTCTCCTTATTTCCGTCTCTCCCTCCTCTCGCTCCCTCTCTCGTTCGTAAGGCGGTCTCCCTGAATAGAGTATAGGCCCCCAATAAACTAGAACTGGGGAACGCCGAAAGTTCTAAGAAGAAAAGATTTACCTCTCTCCCTCTCTCTTTCTCTCTCTCTCTCTCTCCCTCTCTCTCTCTCTCTCTCTCTCTCTCTCTCTCTCTCTCTCCCTCTCGCTCCCTCTCTCTCTCTCTCTCTCTCTCTCTTTGTCTCTCTCCTTCTCTCCCTCTCTCTCTCTCTCTCTCCTTCTCTCTCTCTTTCTCTCTCTTTCTCTCTCTCTCTCTTTCTCTCTCTCTCTCTCTCCTTTGTCCATCGACCTGCCGGCTAAGAATATAAGCGCCGATTAAATACATATTGAAGTGACTTTCGTAGAAGCTAGGAAGATACACGAGTAACTCCTGTCTGTCTCTCTGTCCATACACCTCTCATTATCCTTTCTCCGTCCGTTAATCTGAAGCTTCCTCTCACTTTCTCTCCCACGCTCTTGCACTTTCTCGCCAATATGCCTTAAGTTCGGACGGAGTTGGAGGAAGGTGGCCGTGTCAAGGTGACCTTTGCACGTGGAAACGTGGACGCATAACTCCACGGTTATGCGGGAATTTCTCCACGTCAACCCATGCGAGCAGAACGTGGGAAAGGAAGTTATTTTAACTTCCGTTTCTGCTCTTCTATTTAAGACGATGTAATCAGTTCTTTTTATAAAATGTTTTCTGAGTTCCAAGAGCCTTTCTTCTTCTTGTGTCATTGGTGCTTGAAGGTGATCTCGCCTGCGACGTCCAACCACGTCGTTTCTCCGACGAGTATCTGACAAGTGGTATCAGAGCCAGGGTTGCGGGCAGGGAGTCGATCGTGGCAGTGTGTAGCCGCTGGAATCGGGACCGCGCAATCAACACGCACTGATGGCTGGAAGGAAGGACGGCATCGTGCAGAGGGTGATTCGTGAGGTGAGCGCCGGGACCGGGTTTCCGATGCTCACCAAGACCAACTACTCAGAATGGGCGCTTCTCATGAGGGTGAAGCTTAAGGCCCGGCTGCTTTGGAGCGCCATCGAGGAAGGCGGCGCCGAACCCCATGAAGAAATGCAGGTGGTCGACGCGCTCTGCAGTGCCGTGCCATCGGAGATGTGGCCGGTGATTGCAGAGAAGGAGACGGCCAAGGAAGCATGGGAAGCTATCGCAACCATGCGGATCGGTGATGACCGTGTGAGGAAGACGTCGGCTCAGAACTTGCGGCGACAGTTCGACTTGGCGACTTTCAAGGAGGGAGAGTGTGTTGAGGACTACACGCTTCGTCTCAACAGCATGGCGTCGACTCTCACCACTCTCGGCAACAAAATCGAAGAGACGCAAGTGGTTGAGAAAATAATTCGTAGTGTCCCCCAACGTTTCAGGCAGATCGTGGTCGCCATCACTACGTTGCTTGACGTATCAACGCTCACTGTTGCGGATCTGACGGGCCGGCTCAAGGCGGCGGAGGATGCCTTTGAAGAGACGCCGTCATCGATGCACCGCGAGGGCAAGCTGTACCTGACGGAGGAGGAGTGGAATGCGCGCCAAAAGAAGTAGGATGTTGGCAGAGGAAGCAGCAACTCAGCACGCCGTGGCAGACGTGGGCGTGGGCCAGCCCGAGGCAACGAGAAGGGTTCGTCGGGCAACTCTGGCCGGTCCAACGATGAGTGCAGAAAATGCGGGAAGTTGGGCCACTGGGCTCGTGAGTGCCGCTCAAAGTCCAAGAAGGAGCAGGCCCACGTCGTCCAAGAAGAGGAGGGGGCTTCACTATTTTTTGTGGAGTCAACCCCGGTCATATCGACATCTCCGGTACCAACCTCCACTCCACTCCACGCCCCGACACAGATCCAGTTGCAGGAAGAGAAGGTGTTCGCCCATCTTGGAGACAAGGAACCACGTGATGAAGAAATGTGGGTCTTGGACACGGGTGCCACAAACCACATGTCAGGTTCCCATATGGCCTTCACCGAGCTGGATGCGGGAGTGCTCGGTCAAGACGCTTGGCGACTCGGTGGCACAGATCGAAGGTCGAGGGACTGTCATGTTCCAGTGCAAGAATGGCGAGCACCGGTCTTTCGGAGGGGTGTATTTCATTCCCCGATTGACGACGAACATCATCAGCGTCGGTCAACTTGACGAGGCCGGGTATCAAGTCGACATCGAGAAGGGGGCAATGAAGATCCATGAACCAGGTGGACGGCTCCTAACAAAGGTGATGCGCGGAGAGAACCGGCTGTACATCCTCCACGTCAAGCTGATTCGGCCAGTGTGCTTGGCGACGAAGCTCGACGAGGAAGCCTGGAGATGGCACGCGCGCTTTGGCCATGTCAACATGGCTGCCCTGAGGAAGATGGCTCAGGAGGAGCTCGTGCGTGGGTTGCCAGAAGTTGGTCGGGTGGACCAGTTATGTGAGGCATGTCTCGCCGGCAAACAAAAGCGGTCGCCATTTCCTGAGCAGGGCGAGTACCGCGCGCAGCGCATTCTGGAGCTAGTACACGGCGACTTGTGTGGTCCACTTGCACCGGCAACACCCAACGGCAGCAAGTATTTCCTTCTACTTGTGGATGATCAAAGCCGGTACATGTGGGTGGCCATGATGTCTTCAAAGGACCGTGCTGCAGCGGCCATCAAGGAGATCAAGGCTCGAGCGGAAGGCGAGTCCGGACTGAAGATGGGAGCGCTCCGTACCGATCGAGGCGGCGAATTCACCTCACACGAGTTTGCGGAGTACTGCACGAGAGAAGGTATTCATCGTCAACTCACAGCGCCATACAGCCCGCAGCAGAATGGGGTCGTCGAGCGCAGAAATGGTACGGTGGTAGCAACTGCAAGGAGCATGCTCAAGGCGAAGGGGCTACCGGACTGGCTGTGGGGTGAGGCAATAGCAACTGCTGTATACATCCTGAACCGGTGCCCAACAAAGAGTGTGGATGGTATGACGCCATTCGAGGCGTGGCACGGGAAGAAGCCGGCAGTGCACCATCTGAGGGTGTTTGGTTGCATTGCCTACGTCCAGAACACAACGCCACATCTCAAGAAACTCGAGGACCGCGGCCGCAAGATGATCTTCATCGGCTACGAGCGTGGATCAAAAGCCTATCGTGTTTATGATCCCACCACAAAGCGTGTCCATGCGAGACGAGACGTGGTCTTCGATGAAAATGCTCAATGGAACTGGTGCAACGGTGCAGAATCAGGTGAGGAGGGCAGCAACGGTTTCATGGTGGAGTATACCATCGGGAATCAAACGCGTGCGGAGGATGATGCGGCGCAACTTGAGCAAATGTCTCCATCGTCTGTGCACTCTAGAGGGGGAGCAACACCGATCGAAGATGGAGGAGAGGACGTGGAGTTCGCCACTCCACCCCATGTTCGTATTGACAACCTGGATGCTGATCACGGTGATGATGCACCACTCCGCTTCCGCAACATCAACGACATCATCGGGCCGGCTTCTCCGCATGGGCTTGCATCACGGGCATCAATTGCAGAGGAGCTGCATGCTGTAAGTTCTGATGAACCTGTTTCCTTTGCTGAGGCAGAACGCAATCCAAGCTGGAAGAAGGCTATGGAGGAGGAGATGGCATCAATCGAGGAGAACCGCACCTGGTCCCTTGTCGATCTCCCGCACGGTCGTCGAGCGATCGGGTTAAAGTGGGTGTACAAGGTGAAGCGAGATGAAAGCAGAGCCGTGGTGAAGTACAAAGCACGTCTTGTGGCGAAAGGCTACGCTCAGCGCCAGGGGATCAACTACGACGAGGTGTTCGTACCTGTGGCACGGCTCGACACGGTGCGCCTTCTCATCGCTCTCGCGGCGCACGAGGGGTGGGAGGTGCATCACATGGACGTGAAGTCGGCATTCTTGAATGGCGATCTCCAAGAAGAGGTGTACGTGGAGCAACCTGCTGGTTTCATTATTGCCGGCAACGAACACAAGGTGCTCAAGCTGAAGAAGGCGCTCTACGGCTTGCATCAAGCGCCAAGGGCCTGGAACGCGAAGTTGGACAATACGCTAACGTCGTTCGGATTCAGGAGGAGTCTCTTGGAGCATGCTATCTACACCAAGCGGAGAGCAAATGCGCAGTTGGTGGTGGGAGTATATGTTGACGACCTAGTCATCACCGGCGCCAATTGCGACGACATCAAGAAGTTCAAGAAGGAGATGGCTGACGCATTTCGGATGAGCGACCTCGGCCTGCTTCGCTACTACCTCGGCATTGAAGTGAAGCAGAACACGAGGGGCATCTCGATCAGCCAAAGAGCCTACGCCGCCAAGATTTTGGAGAGGAGCGGCATGACAGGTTGTAATCCTTGTCAAGTACCAATGGCTACACGTCTGAAGCTGAGCAAGAGAAGCGAGGAACCACTAGTTGATGCTACAACGTACAGAAGCATCGTGGGGAGTCTCAGGTATCTGGTCAATACTCGTCCAGATCTTGCTTTTGCAGTCGGCTATGTTAGTCGGTTTTTGGAGGAGCCACGAAAGGATCACATGGCAGCTATGAAGCAAATTCTCCGCTATGTAGCTGGAACCAAGAGCTGGGGTCTCATGTTCGAAAGAAAGAAGAAAAAGGAGGTCCAGCTGACAGGGTTCAGTGATAGTGACTTCGCCGGTGATGTTGATGCTCGAAAGAGCACAACTAGAGTCATTTTCTTCTTAGCCAGCAGCCCCATTACTTGGCAATCGATGAAGCAAAAGGTGGTGGCTCAGTCTAGTTGTGAGGCGGAGTACATTGCGGCTGCCAATGCTGTCTGTCAAGGCTTGTGGCTCGCGCGGATGCTAGCAGAAATGCAGGGCTCAACCCCGATTTGTGTTTTTGGTATTTTTCGGGCTGGTACACATATGGCGCTTGTTAGGTTGTGGATCAATAATGAGGTGATGGCATATCATCCAATCATTGGAAAATATTTGTGAAAAGTAAGGAATAAACCCTAGATCTGATGAAAGGGCAGCTATGAGGACGATGAGAGATAATATTCAAATTAAACGTTAGATCAATGTCCAACATTTTTTAAATTTTGGGCTTGATATCAGATGATCTAGAAGCCCGATTGAGCTAAAATCTTGAAAGAAACTTTTTCTTTCTCTCATCTATTCATTCATATGTTTTGATACATAGGATGAGTCATTTATATTTAGAAAAGATCTTGTAACTCACTTCTTCCATGGAGAGGCTTATTGAAAGAGAGTGGGGTTTTGAAGATTCATCTAGTGTCCCTTGTGCCCTCACTGCTTGGAGAAGATCAATAGAGCAGAGCAGATGCTTTCCTTCTTCAAAACATTGGCATGTTTCTGGTAGTGCATAAGGACCTATGGTAAGATCTCTTGCCATACATTAATTGATCTCCATAAATTATACGTAGTTAGATCTACGCCTATTCTCTTCTTCCATTTCATTTTACCATTATCACTAAGTCTCATCCCATCATCTCCATCATGTCTCATCTTCTGATCCTCATTTTAGTCACATACTCTACCTATTTCATCAGCTTCTCCACTTATACATCATCACCTCTTCACAACTTTACATATCTATCATCTCTTATTTTCCTTTGATATATTCCTTGCGCTCATTAATACCCATATTGTTAGTTTTAGATATTCATTATCACTTTCTTACTTCACAGTTTCCATCATCTCAATTCATATGCATTCTATATCATCCCTTTTGAATATCCATTTATAGAGTACTAAATCCCTAATCTATGATCCCTATGTAGATGACTTGTACATATCGCTCATTAGCCAAATTTATTGGTTAAACACAAAAACATGAATGACATACGTTAGCCCTAATTTTTTAGTTTATGACAGCTGCAGGCAGATGCATCTGCTAAAATAGCCACAATAGTCGGAGCAACCATTCAAGCAGATACATGTAGCCATAATCGCTCAAGCTTCAACAGCAGTTGCAACCACTCAAGCAGCTCGCTAGTACGCGTAGCCACGCAGGCCAGCTGGCAAAACCATTTTGCATATGCATGACCATGACCACACACTATGGGACCAAGGACTAATGGTGTTGAGTATTTTGTGTGCATGGCAGAAGTTTGATTTAATGGTTAAACTTGAACTAGGTTTCAAGAATTTTATATAGGCCATTTCAATAAATAATTTCAGAATTTTGTCCTGACGGACCATGACTAAAGAGAGGTAGAGAATATGTTGTTTTGAGGTAATTATCAAGATCGGCCCCACCCTGCCTCCAAACATGCCATTGAAAAGTATTATTCATAGTACTGGTCCTCCAAAATTCATTCTGAAGATCAAATTCCCAAGATCCAAATCACAAACCTAACTCAGTCTCTCAGGATTGATGCCACTGACTAATATAGTGAAACTTGCTAATATGAAGGAAATAAGCAGTAATGTCAAGCTGACAAGGAGAAGCGTGCACCAGAAAATAAAGGGATTATGGTTCTGATTTAATGTCAACAGTACATTCCCTTCAACATATGTACAAAGGTCATGGAGAGATTTGTCGATCTCATTGCCTCCATATCTTGGATTCGCTATATGTCATAAGTGGTAGAGTGAAGAATACAGTTTATACATAATAAACACTACACAATAATCTGAAGAATAAAACAAAACGAAAATAAGGACAGCTAAGGTAATTTAGAGGGTAAATGTACAAGCACGGATAAGATTAAGGTATGACCATGCAAATAGTAGACATAAAAATTCATAGGATAGATATCCATGTCAATAGAATTTGCAACATACGGAGTGAATGATAATGACAAATGCAAACTATGAAAAATAAAATTGGTTGACAAAGAATCCCTTAATAATAAATGTCTATCGGCGTAAAATTCAACATGCTAGAAGAATTATATATAAATTAGGAACTTTGTAAAAAAGCATGTTAATTATAGAGGAAGACTCATAAGTAAATTCCATTTACCATCAGATTGACAAGCACATTAATACAAAAATTGGAAACAAGTATGTATGGATCATTCAAAGTTGAGGAAGTAAAATCAATTTGTGTTAAATGCTCACATATTGCCTCATGGTGCTTGCTGCTTGGCTCATGCTGACCACTTCCCTCCCGATGCTCGCCACTTGCTTCTGATGGAAATATATGCCAGAAAGCCGATCCTTCATTCGATACCTTGTTCCATGTTCATTGACACATAGCTTTTTCTGGCCCTTTCTGCTAAAAATACAACACGCATGTGCAACAATACACACACGCAAGACATTTTCTCTCCTCCATGTATTGTGGGATCGTGGCAAGCTCTTCGCATTTCCACAGGATCGAACGACGCAAGAGATGAGACAAACAGCGAGTGTGCATGAAAAATTCACACACAAACACACTTCCATGGATCATACAAGTTTAGTCCAACATGAGACACAAAATAAGTTGACCTATATAAGCTGAGAGATTAGCCATAGGTAAAAATATCATTACATTGCCATATCATCACCCTCCTGCACGCCATGTGTGAATCACACATGCACCATGTCATAGCCATAAAAAGACCCACCTAGTACATGCAGCATGATAGCTATGTGGCATACCCCACGCTGCATCAGTGCACGCAGGTGCCACATGTACGGTTGTGCAATGCTTGCTGAGGTGGCTGCCTTACCATGTGGCACCAGTAACTCGGAAAGAGTTGATTTTTATTTTTCAGAAAAACTTAGAAATTTGAAATTTTCTCCAAACTTTAGACCCTATAATGTTTTATCCACAACTGTAAACAGGGTGAAATTTTCACCCAATTCTAATATTCCCCACGCTCTTTCATATCATTCATCTTGCATTTCAAAAAAATGTTACCAAGGGAATAAAAAAGCTTGCTAAATATGGCACTTCAGTTTATATTTCTCTGCCCAGGAACTATGCACGTTGTTCGTTCATTATTTCTCTCATTCCATCTCCTCAAAAACATAAACTCAAATATAATGATTAGTTCACAATGGTTTGACATTAGAAAAGGTCAAACCTGAAAATTTCATCATTTATCAATAATCATGCAAAAATGAGCACATGAGTGAATAAATTGGATGAATGCTAAAATGAGATAAAGAGATGACAACATGCATAAAATTCATGCTAATTAAGCTATTAGATTGGATAATAATGATGTGAATGGATGCACCAATAACATGTTGTCAGTCATATGATGAGTATGACTAGTTCCGTAGCTATTAACGTGGAGACACTAAGGATAGATAGTGAGTGCTCTTTATTATAAATATTTAATTAAATTGATCCGTATGAATCCCTAAATGGTATCTATATTAAACTGTTAATCAGTTTGCTTCACGTCCCGATTATGCAAGTGGTCCTTAGACTTGAGACACCAAAGACGGCTTGTGGATGGATAGTTGTACTTAGGGTTTGACGGTCCCTACTCGGTCTAGTTATTTAGCAAGGACCTAAACCTTACCTAAAGTTTGGTCTGGTTTTGGTCCGGTCTTGTCTGGTCTCGGTCTGGTCCTGGTCTGGTCATGTCAACTAGTCAAAGTCAAAATAAAGAAACTGTCACAGAATTTGTCTTGAAAGGAAAAATTCATTGCAATGTCATCTATAAAAATCAACATTGGAAGATGAAAAGAACAATACAGAGATAAACAAGAATAGAAAAAGAGGAATAAAAGAAGTAAATAAGCAGAAAATATAAATAAAGTAGAGAAGATGTAAATAAGGATAACATAATAATTAAAAAAGAGACCAAGAGGAAAAGAAAAAGATAAGAAAAGAGGGATAAAAGAAGGCGGATAAAAGTAAAGAAGAGTAGAAGAAGAATAGCACAAAAGAATCAAAGATGAAAAGAAGATAAAATGAAAAGAGAGCAAAAGAGAACGAAAGATGAATGACGAATAAAAGAAAAAGAAAAGAAGGAGAAGACAAGAAACTAAGGAGAAATGAAGAGTAAAAGAAGAAGAAAAAAGAACGAAAGTTGAAAAGAAGAAAGGAAGAAAAGAACAGAAGATGAAAAGAAGAAGAAGAAAAGAAGAACGGAAGATAAAAAGAAGAAAGTAATAGAAGGTGAAAAGAAGAATGGAACGTGAAAAGAAGAAAATAACAAAAGATGAAAAGAATTAAAAAAGAATAACGGAAGATGAAAATAAGAAAATAGCAGAAGATGAAAAGAAGAAGAGGAATGGAAGATGAAAAGAAAAAATAAGGGAAGATGAAAAGGATGAGAAGAGAGCGAAAGATAAGGACATGAATAAAACAAAAAGAGAACAAGAATAAGAAAAATAAGAAGAGAATAAAAGAAGAAGACAAAAGGAAGAGAAGAATAATAGGAAGAAGAAAAAAAGGGTGAGCAGAAGGGGAGTGTCCGATCAACTTCGACCGGTGGCACACTCCTCTTCCCCCCGCTGTGACCCCCACCCCTCTGGATGGCAACGCCTCCGGGTTGCACGACCACGACCAGGGCGAGGGGTAGCCTGACCAGTGGGGGTGCATGATCAGAGGAGGGAGAAGGGGTAGATCTCCCCTCCCTCTTGGTCACACTCCCCCTCCCCTTTGGTCGTGCTCTCCACCCCCCTTTAGTCGTGCTCTCTCTTCCAGCCGCCCCTGCCTGGCCGCGCTCCCCCTCGCCCTTCCCCCGTCATGCTCTCCCCGTCCTCCTCGCGTAAACAGGGCGAGGGTAGGGGGTCAAGGGGGTGGGGTGAGAGATCGATCAAAGGGGGGAACAAAAAAAAAAAAATATTTTTATCTTTTAATTAGTATCCAGTCCCGGTCCGGTTTCACTTCCGGACCGGATCCGGTCGGACCAACCATTCCAGCATGGAATGCAGGAACGGAGGTCCAGGTTTGGTCCGGTCTGACCGGTTCCCAATCTAAAATGTCAGACCCTAGTTGTACTCCGACTATGACATACACATCTCTAATCATGGGATTCTAAACAGTGTTAATTCGGGTGCATCAAGAAATTCAAGAAAACGATTGAGCGGTAAAGATTGAACAATCCACTCTCGATATAAGAGGTGACAACTCAACCAAGACAAGCGATGAAGTCCTTGGCCAAGGCAGTGAAATATGTAAGAAGAGTTCTTTGATGATTTTCAAAATCATCAGTGCTATCTCGGATGATTAATTAGGGTTTGTAGTTGAGCATAACCTATGTCATCCTAGGAGTTTCCAGTAGATGAGGGACTATACATACACGATAACCAATGATGAACAAGTTCCATGAGTGAGTTGATACACATTCTTTTGTGTGTTTTAGAGCACAAGGTGTAGCTTGGCACCCCACGTGTTGGAGACTCAAATTATAGAATGGGTTTAATCGACCCATCATTAATTCATCTAGTAGTTACTAAATTTTGAAGGTCAATAAAGGTATTTGGGACTTTGGAGTCCTTATCTAGGGCTGATACATTGGCCTAGAGGGGCACACGCAAATGGTCTTTGGACGTCGGAAGATATACTTAAGTTTGGAGAATTTTTATGAAGAATATCATCTTAGTATAAATAGGGGAAGGCCTTCAACGAAATTCACTCAGGCCAGAATTAGTCAGGGGCCATCCCTTTATTCCCTTTCTTCAGGAGTTCGCGATGGTGAAGGAGGAGATTCAATGTGCCGAGGATCGTGTGGATACGTCTAGAGGTTGCACACTTGAGCACCTCGACTCGTCTTGCTTTGGAATCTAAGAAATCACGGATGCAATCCGTGCACAGGTTCTTTGTTTCATGGTTTTTGTTGATGACATTATGATTTTGTTATGTAACTTTCGTATGTGAAATCTTTGTGTTCATCTAGATCTAGGCCTCTAGAACCCATCAATTATGTTCAAAATCAGCCTCCAAATGAAATCGATTAATCCCTAAATTGGCATCATCGATCGCTTTAATTAGGAGTTAAATGATAACTTTGGTCTACAATAATACATGTTATTGTCCGTATAAGAAATTTGAAAACATCTTCCTCTATCTAGTCATCTCTCTCTCTATATCTATGTTCTTTATTCCTTTCCCTTTCTCCTTATTTCCGTCTTTTCCTCCTCTCGCTCCATCCTCTCATTCTTAAGGCGGTCTACCTGAACAGAATATAGGCGCCAACAAAGTAGAACTGGGAACACCGAAAGTTCTAAGAAGAACTGATTTACTTCTCTCTCTCTCTCTCTCTCTCTCTCTCTCTCTCTCTCTCTCTCTCTCTCTCTCTCTCTCTCTCTCTCTCTCTCTCTCTCTCTCTCTCTCTTTCTCTCTCTCTCTCTTTCTCTCTCTCCTTCTCTCCCTCTCTCTCCTTCTCTGTCTCTCTTTCTCTCTTTCTCTCTCTCTCTCTCTCTCTCTCTCTCCTTTGTCCATCGACCTGCCGGCTAAGAATATAAGCGCCGATTAAATACATATTGAAGTGACTTTCGTAGAAGCTAGGAAGATACACGAGTAACTCCTGTCTGTCTCTCTGTCCATACACCTCTCATTATCCTTTCTCCGTCCGTTAATCTGAAGATTCCTCTCACTTTCTCTCCCACGCTCTTGCACTTTCTCGCCAATATGCCTTAAGTTCGGACGGAGTTGGAGGAAGGTGGCCGCCCTCGCCCCCCAAGTCCTTCAACATGTTCTTTCTTGTTCTCATCTTCATGCTGTTCGAGAGCCAATTCCCTGGGTCAGAAAATTCCGTCGTGATGGTTTTGGTCTCTGTAACCGGATTCCATCCCGTTCTCGTCGTTGTCATTCCGCTGTAAATGACGATAAAATACCGCGGATATGAACAAAGATGCGGATAAATTTCGTGCACGGCCGAAACTTGACTGACATCGCTTTTGTGTTCCCACTGTTAACGACTGATGGCGACGGGGACTTACTAGATCCCGTATATGACCTTAAACTGACGTTCATCGTCTCATGCTGAGTGTAACGATTAATCCTTAACGAAATTAACTCAACCTATAAAAAATTATCCACCGACATAAAACAGTGATTGTATCAAACAGCAAATAAAATTTCATGAAATAGAAGTCACGATTAAGAATAATGCCAGTCGCATAAATCTAACGGGCTTTTCTAAATTATCTATGTATCTAATTATCCAACTATCTATCTCTCTATCTGGCTATCTATAAATCTATTTTCCTTTATATCAAATCTATATTTCTCATTCTCTCAATATCTTTCCCTTTTTCTGCTCTATTCCTTTCTCTCAGTATCTTCCCTTTCACTTATTTCCCTTCATCTCTATTCTTTCTCGCCGCGGTCATGACGTGGGAGAAAATTATTATATATGCTTTGTGATCACTTGCTTGAAAACCAATAAAACGAAGATAGGTTGCGTGGGCGTCAAGGAACAGTTTCATTAGATCTTTGTTAGTGATAACATTTTAAATTACCATTTAACTAAGGCACATAATTCGTCAAAGCAACCTGGACTAGATACGAAGGAAACATCCCAAAGGCTGACTTTGGTCAACTAGTTTTGGTCGTTGGCCAGAGTATAGAAGAAAATTCTAACACGATTCACATCGAGGCTGCATTTTCCTTCTATAAATTTGACAAAGTCTCCTTCGGTGTTGCATCAAAGACGTGTTGGTATCAAACCATCGCGCCAAGCGTAACATCTTCCCTTGTTCTTCCCTTCCTTAAGAAGTAGCGCATCATCTGTGAGCAGAGATCTCCCACAACATAGCGGATACCCTTACTGGGAAAACCACATCTCAGAAAGCTAGCAAAACGATGACCAAGATCACGGGGACAGTGGTGCTCGTCAAGAGTAACGTTCTCGGGTTCAATGACTTTGTAGACTCGTTCCTCGACGGCATACAAGAGCTCGTTGGCGGTGGTATCACCTTCCAGCTTGTCAGCGCCACCGTAGGTGATCCAAGTGAGTTCTCCTGGCCCAAACTGACGTTTCTTCCTGTAACTGTTCGGAGTTATAAATAGCCTTTGTGATCAACTGTAAGATGTACGTCTTCTAGGGTGTATGTGCCAGTTTCTTCCTCATCCTCTTGTCCATTCCGTAAACTTGCACTTTTTATTTTCTCTGACGATCTCTTCCATCGCAGAAAATGGAAACAAAGGGAAGGTGGGGAAGGCGACGGAGCTGGAGAGGTGGTTAACTACAGGGACTTTCCTAGCGGCGGGGGACTCCGGCTTCCGCTTGATCTTCGACTGGGACGAGAAGCTGGGCGTCCCCGGCGCTGTTATCGTCAAGAACAAATACCACAGCGAGTTCTTTCTCAAAACCTTGACGCTGGACGGTGTTCCCGGCCCCCGCCCTCGCATCCACTTCGTCTGCAACTCCTGGGTGTATCCCGTCGCCACCTACAACTACGACAGGATTTTCTTCGCCAATGACGTGAGAGCCCGAACTATGAATTATCCGATAATATTCGACTTGGGTTTCTCCGTTGGAATGAAGATGATTTATACAATGAGTTTACTTGGACAGACGTACCTGCCTGGAAACATGCCGGGGCCGCTGAAACCCTACAGGGCGGCGGAGCTGGAAAATCTGAGGGGGGACGGGGTGAAACGCCAGTTGAAGGAAGGAGACAGAATCTACGGCTACGACTGCTACAACGATCTCGGCGACCCGGACAAGGGCGCCGCGTTCGCCCGGCCGATCCTCGGAGGCTCCAAAGAGTACCCCTACCCGCGCAGGGGCCGCACTAGCCGCCCACCCACCAAGACTGGTTCGTACTTATCACCATACTCCTCCTCTTCTCTCCACTTCTTCTCCTAGACGTCCATTGTGACAAACGGAAGGGGACGGAGTCCAATCCGTCGTCAAGCACCGCTCCATTAGTCTAAGTTGATGATACTGTCCATCCCTCGGACGGGAGGGTGATGAAATGACAATGACAATCCCAGGAACGGATTACTGAACGGAAACCCGTTCAGTCTCTGGGTTTGCTTCCCTCCTATCCGAAGAGCGAAGATTCGGTCATTTACCGATCTTTTTCCATTTTTTTTTCCTTCGTTGGGTGATAACATGATCAGCAAAAACGCCAGAATTCCAACTTTGAAAGTGTCGACATGAACATGCAGATCCCAAGTCCGAGAGCAGAGTTTCTACCGCGGCGAACCAGGATGTATACGTCCCGAGAGACGAGCGCTTCGGCCACCTGAAACAGGCTGATTTCTTAGCCTACTCCCTCAAGGCTGTGGCGCAAGGCTTGGCTCCTGCCATTGCCGCTGCGGCGGACAAAACTCCGTTTGAGTTCGACAACTTCCAAGACGTGTTTAATCTGTACGAAGGAGGCATCGACTTGCCCGACAGCCCCGCCTTTGAAGAGGCCCGTAAGAACATCCCGTTTCAGCTGATAAAGGAGATTATCAGGACCGACGGCGAGAACCTGCTCCGCCTTCCCACCCCCGCCGTCATCAAAGGTAGTTTCTTATTTTGCTGCTCCTATTGCAAGAAATGTAAATTTGAATTCTTGTTTACCTTCTCTCTATCGCACCCCGCAGCTGATAAGTTTGCTTGGAGGACCGATGAAGAATTTGGCCGGGAGATGCTGGCAGGGCCCAATCCCATGGTTATCAAGCTCTTGAAGGTACGGATTAAACCGTTTAAAATCGATAAAAACTCGTCACTTGATATTCTCTGAAACTATTCACAGTGATACTGATGTGCGCATATTTATCCTCCGCAGAAATTCCCTCCTGTTAGCCGTCTGGACGCTAGCATTTACGGCGATCAGAACAGCACGATTACAGCGAATCAGCTCGAGAAGAACATGAACGGGTTGACCGTCGATGAGGTATCAGGGCCGAGTTTGTCTTCCTCTCTTAGCTTTTGATCGTGCAACAATATAAGGGGTTTCAGAAGTGCTCATGAATGAGGGCTAACGTCATCGTCAGAGGCTTTAACAAGAGTCTTCCTCGTTCTTCAGGCGTTGAAGAAGAAGAAGTTATTCATCTTGGATCATCACGACGCGTTGATTCCGTACCTCGACCGCATCAACTCTACAAGCAACAAAGTCTACGCCACAAGAACGGTTCTGCTATTGCTGGACGACGGCACTCTTAAGCCGCTAGCCATTGAGCTGAGCTTGCCGGCCAAAGGGCAGAAGGGGGTCGTCAGTAAGGTCTACACCCCTGCGGAAACCGGCGTCGAGTGGGCCGCGTGGCAGCTGGCCAGGCCTACGCCGCCGTCAACGACTCCGGCTTTCATCAGCTCGTCAGCCACTGGTATGGATCTCTCCATCCTCTTGCACCCTTATAACTGAGAGGAATCAAGATGAGCACAGAGAGAGAGAAGAGGAAGAACGCGATAAGAAGTTGAAAAGGACTTTTACTAAAAATCCGGTCCCAAGTTTTCCACCATCTTATATATGTTTAATCTTTAACTAGATTTTATCGTGGCGGTTCAATGACGTTACATCAGAAGTGGGTATCTGCTCGTTTATGATTTATGATTGTGTTATGTGAATCTTAATTGCTCGATGGGTTGATGAGTTTCTTACGTTTTGATTGGTTGACATATTGAAAGACCTTTATTTGTTAGCTCATGGATTGTCTCTAAAGTCTAGAGCTCTTTACCTTTTTTGGCGCAGGCTGAACACCCACGCCACCATGGAGCCCATTGTGAT